>NC_092710.1:364410321-364638598 GCF_047496885.1 Scyliorhinus torazame
CTCGAATTAAAAGTTCGGAGTGCTCATTCCCCGTCATCGCTGGGCAGCCGCAGTTTTGGCCCAGCACTATCAGTGCCCGGTAGAAGTCTTCGAGTGTCTCACCTGGGCTCTGCCATCTCGTTGCCAGCAGGTGACGGGCGTAGACCTGGTTCAGTGGACGAATGTAGTGTCCTTCCAGCAGTTCCATGGCTTTATCATAGTTCGCCGCCCCTTCGATCAGGGGGTAGATCGCCGTGCTGACCCGCGAGCGTAGGAGGTGTATCTTCTGCCTTTCCGTGGGGGTGTCGGCAGCCGGGTCGAGGTAGCTCTGGAAGCATGCCAGCCAATGCTTAGAAATCGCGGTGGAGTTTTCTGCGTGCGGGCTGAGCTGAAGGCACGCCAGCTTGATGCGGAGACCCATCCTTCAAAGTACTTATCTGATTAAATTGAGACGCAATCAATACTCTCGAGACCACGAGGAGTCATATCGATTCAGCTTCAATCAGCGATGTTACAGAAGTGAAGGCTGCTGGGACGGCATTGGTTCTTATACCCCGCCTCTCAGGGCGGGGCTATGTACATTATCCAATGGTAGACCCCGCGGCCTAGCCAATGGTCATTCACCTCTCCGGTACTGCAATACCTGGTATTACCACATTGTGCTGACTGGCAGCATCATAACGAACGGGCGCTAATCCACCGAGAGAGAGAGAGAGACAACCTTCGACATTCTGCCAACTTTGCAAGAACCGAACAGGTTTGTGCACAACCCGGGAAGTATTACTGGGAAGGTCCCGGGAAGTATTACTGGGAAGGTCTGGGGAAGTATTACAGGGAAGGTCCCGGGAAGTATTACAGGGAAGGACGCCCGGGAAGTATTACTGGGAAGGACCCGGGAAGTATTACTGGGAAGGTCTGGGAAAGTATTACTGGGAAGGTCCCGGGAAGTATTACTGGGAAGGTCTGGGGAAGTATTACTGGTACGGTCTGGGAAAGTATTACTGGGAAGGTCCCGGGAAGTATTACTGGGAAGGTCCCGGGAAGTATTACTGGTACGGTCCTGGGAAGTATTACAGGGAAGGTCCCGGGAAGTATTACTGGGAAGGTCCCGGGAAGTATTATTGGGAAGGTCCCGGGAAGTATTACTGGTACGGTCCTGGGAAGTATTACAGGGAAGGTCCCGGGAAGTATTACTGGGAAGGTCCCGGAAAGTATTACTGGGAAGGTCCCGGGAAGTATTACTGGGAAGGTCCCGGGAAGTATTATTGGGAAGGTCCCGGGAAGTATTACTGGTACGGTCCTGGGAAGTATTACAGGGAAGGTCCCGGGAAGTATTACAGGGAAGGTCCCGGGAAGTATTATTGGGAAGGTCCCGGGAAGTATTACAGGGAAGGTCCCGGGAAGTATTACTGTGAAGGTCCCGGGAAGTATTACTGGGAAGGCCCCGGGAAGTATTACTGGGAAGGACACGGGAAGTATTACTGGGAAGGTCTGGGGAAGTATTACAGGGAAGGTCCCGGGAAGTATTACTGTGAAGGTCCCGGGAAGTATTACTGGGAAGGCCCCGGGAAGTATTACTGGGAAGGACACGGGAAGTATTACTGGGAAGGTCCTGGGAAGTATTACTGGGAAGGTCCCGGGAAGTATTACTGTGAAGGTCCCGGGAAGTATTACTGGGAAGGCCCCGGGAAGTATTACTGGGAAGGACACGGGAAGTATTACTGGGAAGGTCTGGGGAAGTATTACTGGGAAGGACACGGGAAGTATTACTGGGAAGGTCCTGGGAAGTATTACTGGGAAGGTCCTGGGAAGTATTACTGGGAAGGTCCCGGGAAGTATTACTGTGAAGGTCCCGGGAAGTATTACTGGGAAGGCCCCGGGAAGTATTACTGGGAAGGTCCTGGGAAGTATTACAGGGAAGGTCCCGGGAAGTATTACTGGGAAGGTCCCGGGAAGTATTACTGGGAAGGTCCCGGGAAGTATTACTGGGAAGGTCCCGGGAAGTATTACTGGGAAGGCCCCGGGAAGTATTACTGGGAAGGTCCTGGGAAGTATTACAGGGAAGGTCCCGGGAAGTATTACTGGGAAGGTCCCGGGAAGTATTACAGGGAAGGTCCCGGGAAGTATTACTGGGAAGGTCCCGGGAAGTATTACTGGGAAGGTCCTGGGAAGTATTACAGGGAAGGTCCCGGGAAGTATTACTGGGAAGGTCCCGGGAAGTATTACAGGGAAGGTCCCGGGAAGTATTACTGGGAAGGTCCCGGGAAGTATTACTGGGAAGGTCCCGGGAAGTATTACAGGGAAGGTCCCGGGAAGTATTACAGGGAAGGTCCCGGGAAGTATTACTGGGAAGGTCCCGGGAAGTATTACTGGGAAGGTCCCGGGAAGTATTACTGGGAAGGTCCTGGGAAGTATTACAGGGAAGGTCCCGGGAAGTATTACTGGGAAGGTCCCGGGAAGTATTACTGGGAAGGTCCCGGGAAGTATTACTGGGAAGGTCCCGGGAAGTATTACTGGGAAGGCCCCGGGAAGTATTACTGGGAAGGTCCCGGAAAGTATTACTGGTACGGTCCTGGGAAGTATTACTGGGAAGGTCCCGGGAAGTATTACTGGGAAGGTCCCGGGAAGTATTACTGGGAAGGTCCCGGGAAGTATTACTGGGAAGGTCCCGGGAAGTATTACTGGGAAGGCCCCGGGAAGTATTACTGGGAAGGTCCCGGAAAGTATTACTGGTACGGTCCTGGGAAGTATTACTGGGAAGGCCCCGGGAAGTATTACTGGGAAGGACACGGGAAGTATTACTGGGAAGGACCCGGGAAGTATTACTGGGAAGGTCCCGGGAAGTATTACTGGGAAGGTCCCGGGAAGTATTACAGGGAAGGTCCCGGGAAGTATTACTGGGAAGGTCCCGGGAAGTATTACTGGTACGGTCCTGGGAAGATAGACAGAAGTTTTTTAGTCAATGTTAAATGGATTTTCGTGCTTTCCCTATTTGATGAATAAAGTTGTGACTGTTTCATGTCCGACGTGTGAGGTTTCTTGTTGGTTTCAATGGGACAGATTTCCTGGGCAAACGTCATTCAGCATCGTATCGAGTGTGTGACTGCGGGCGTTTTGCCACCGTCTACATTGGCGTCCCTGGGTCATGTCCAATTCGAAATGGTCACAAGGCCCCGGACCCCAAATCCATCAACCTCCCCTCGTGCTCTTGAATATTCAGCCGGAACGTTGAGCCCGGGTTCGATTCCCCGCTGGGTCACTGTCTGTGTGGAGTCTGCGCATCCTCCCCGTGTCTGCGTGGGTTTCCTCCGGGTGCTCCGGTTTCCTCCCACAGTCCAAAGATGTGCAGGTTAGGTGGATTGGCCAGGATAAATTGCCCTTAGTGTCCACAGGTTAGGTGGATTGGCCAGGATAAATTGCCCTTCGTGTCCACAGGTTAGGTGGGTTTCCGGGGAAGGGGGCTTGGGCCGAGGTAGGGGCTCTTTCAGAGGGTCAGTGCAGACTCAATGGGCCGAGTGTCCTCCATCTGAACAATAGGGATTCTATGTCTGGTCTATTAACAGGCAGCCCATTGACAGGGTTTTCCTGGGGAGTAAATTAAACAATGTCTTGGAACCTTTGTCTGTATTTTGCTTTTCTAAAGGCTGGGATTGGATTCTCGCTGTTAAAAACAGAGGTTGATGCATCGTAACAGGCGGTGTCACCAAACCCTCAGAGATGGGGAGGAGGTGGCACAGTGGCATTGTCACTGGACGGGTAATCCAGAGACCCAGGGGAATGCTCTGGGTTCCCCGGATCGAATCCCACTCTGGCACAGGGTGAAATTGGAATTAACTTTAAAAATCTGGAAGTTAAAGTCTAATAATGACCATAAAACCATTGTCGAATATCGTAAAACCCACCTGGTTCACTAATGCAGGGGCTGTTTAGCACAGGGCTAGATCGCTGTCTTTGAAAGCAGACCAAGGCAGGCCAGCAGCGTGGTTCAATTCCTGTAACAGCCTCCCTGAACAGGCGCCGGAATGTGGCGACTAGGGGCTTTTCACAGTAACTTCATTTGAAGCCTACCTGTGACAATAAGCGATTTTCATTTCATTTCATTTTCATAATTTCCTTCAGGGAAGGAAATCTACCGACCTTACCTGGTCTGGCCTACACGTAACTCCAGACCCAGACAGCAATGCGGTTTCCTCTCAGCAAACCACTCAGTTCCAGGGCAATTAGGGACGGGCAACTAATGCCGGCCCCGCCCAGCAACACCCACATCCCAAGAATGAATAAAAAAAGATTGGAGCTGGAGTAGATCAATCAGCCCCTCCAAGCTGCTCCATCGTTCCATTAGATCATGTCTGATCAAACTGTGGCCTTAACTCCACTTTGCTGCCTGTCCCCATAACCCTCGACTTCCTTTCCCACCAGAAACCTGTCTAACTCAGGCAGGGGGGTCAATGCTGAGTGTGTGAACTGGAATCAATAGTGAAATATCTGCCCAGGGCGGTTCACATTTCCTGTCTAACTCAGGCAGGGGGGTCAATGCTGAGTGTGTGAACTGGAATCAATAGTGGAATATCTGCCCCGGGCGGTTCACATTTCCTGTCTAACTCAGGCAGGGGGGTCAATGCTGAGTGTGTGAACTGGAATCAATAGTGAAATATCTGCCCCGGGCGGTTCACATTTCCTGTCTAACTCAGGCAGGGGGTCAATGCTGAGTGTGTGAACTGGAATCAATAGTGAAATATCTGCCCCGGGCGGTTCACATTTCCTGTCTAACTCAGGCAGGGGTGTCAATGCTGAGTGTGTGAACTGGAATCAATAGTGAAATATCTGCCCCGGGCGGTTCACATTTCCTGTCTAACTCAGGCAGGGGGGTCAATGCTGAGTGTGTGAACTGGAATCAATAGTGAAATATCTGCCCCGGGCGGTTCATGTTTCCTGTCTAACTCAGGCAGGGGGATCAATGCTGAGTGTGTGAACTGGAATCAATAGTGAAATATCTGCCCCGGGCGATTCACATTTCCTGTCTAACTCAGGCAGGGGGATCAATGCTGAGTGTGTGAACTGGAATCAATAGTGAAATATCTGCCCCGGGCGGTTCACATTTCCTGTCTAACTCAGGCAAGGGGATCAATGCTGAGTGTGTGAACTGGAATCAATAGTGAAATATCTGCCCCGGGCGGTTCACATTTCCTGTCTAACTCAGGCAGGGGGTCAATGCTGAGTGTGTGAACTGGAATCAATAGTGAAATATCTGTCCCGGGCGGTTCACATTTCCTGTCTAACTCAGGCAGGGGGATCAATGCTGAGTGTGTGAACTGGAATCAATAGTGAAATATCTGCCCCGGGCGGTTCACATTTCCTGTCTAACTCAGGCAGGGGGGTCAATGCTGAGTGTGTGAACTGGAATCAATAGTGAAATATCTGCCCCGGGCGGTTCACATTTCCTGTCTAACTCAGGCAGGGGGGTCAATGCTGAGTGTGTGAACTGGAATCAATAGTGAAATATCTGCCCCGGGCGGTTCACATTTCCTGTCTAACTCAGGCAGGGGGATCAATGCTGAGTGTGTGAACTGGAATCAATAGTGAAATATCTGCCCCGGCCGGTTCACATTTCCTGTGTAACTCAGGCAGGGGGGTCAATGCTGAGTGTGTGAACTGGAATCAATAGTGAAATATCTGCCCCGGGCGGTTCACATTTCCTGTCTAACTCAGGCAGGGGGATCAATGCTGAGTGTGTGAACTGGAATCAATAGTGAAATATCTGCCCCGGGCGGTTCACATTTCCTGTCTAACTCAGGCAGGGGGATCAATGCTGAGTGTGTGAACTGGAATCAATAGTGAAATATCTGCTCCGGGCGGTTCACATTTCCTGTCTAACTCAGGCAGGGGGATCAATGCTGAGTGTGTGAACTGGAATCAATAGTGAAATATCTGCCCCGGGCGGTTCACATTTCCTGACTAACTCAAGCAGGGGGGTTGATGCTGAGTGTGTGAACTGGAATCAATAGTGAAATATCTGCCCCGGGCGGTGCACATTTCCTGTCTAACTCAGGCAGGGGGGTCAATGATGAGTGTGTGAACTGGAATCAATAGTGAAATATCTGCCCCGGGCAGTTCACATTTCCTGTCTAACTCAGGCAGGGGGATCAATGCTGAGTGTGTGAACTGGAATCAATAGTGAAATATCTGCCCCGGGCGGTTCACATTTCCTGTCTAACTCAGGCATGGGGATCAATGCTGAGTGTGTAAACTGGAATCAATAGTGAAATATCTGCCCCGGGCGGTTCACATTTCCTGTCTAACTCAAACAGGGGGGTCGATGCTGAGTGTGTGAACTGGAATCAATAGTGAAATATCTGCCCAGGGCGGTTCACATTTCCTGTCTAACTCAGGCAGGGGGATCAATGCTGAGTGTGTGAACTGGAATCAATAGTGAATTATCTGCCCCGGGCGGTTCACATTTCCTGTCTAACTCAGGCAGGGGGGTCAATGCTGAGTGTGTGAACTGGAATCAAGAGTGAAATATCTGCCCCGGGCGGTTCACATTTCCTGTCTAACTCAGGCAGGGGGATCAATGCTGAGTGTGTGAACTGGAATCAATAGTGAAATATCTGCCCCGGGCGGTTCACATTTCCTGTCTAACTCAGGCAGAGGGGTCAATGCTGAGTGTGTGAACTGGAATCAATAGTGAAATATCTGCCCCGGGCGGTTCACATTTCCTGTCTAACTCAGGCAGGGGGATCGATGCTGAGTGTGTGAACTGGAATCAATAGTGAAATATCTGCCCCGGCCGGTTCACATTTCCTGTCTAACTCAGGCAGGGGGGTCAATGCTGAGTGTGTGAACTGGAATCAATAGTGAAATATCTGCCCCTGGCGGTTCACATTTCCTGCCTAACTCAGGCAGGGGGGTCAATGCTGAGTGTGTGAACTGGAATCAATAGTGAAATATCTGCCCCGGGCGGTTCACATTTCCTGTCTAACTCAGGCAGGGGGATCGATGCTGAGTGTGTGAACTGGAATCAATAGTGAAATATCTGCCCCGGCCGGTTCACATTTCCTGTCTAACTCAGGCAGGGGGATCAATGCTGAGTGTGTGAACTGGAATCAATAGTGAAATATCTGCCCCGGGCGGTTCACATTTCCTGTCTAACTCAGGCAGGGGGTTCAATGCAGAGTGTGTGAACTGGAATCAATAGTGAAATATCTGCCCCGGGCGGTGCACATTTCCTGTCTAACTCAGGCAGGGGGGTCAATGATGAGTGTGTGAACTGGAATCAATAGTGAAATATCTGCCCCGGGCAGTTCACATTTCCTGTCTAACTCAGGCAGGGGGATCAATGCTGAGTGTGTGAACTGGAATCAATAGTGAAATATCTGCCCCGGGCGGTTCACATTTCCTGTCTAACTCAGGCATGGGGATCAATGCTGAGTGTGTAAACTGGAATCAATAGTGAAATATCTGCCCCGGGCGGTTCACATTTCCTGTCTAACTCAAACAGGGGGGTCGATGCTGAGTGTGTGAACTGGAATCAATAGTGAAATATCTGCCCAGGGCGGTTCACATTTCCTGTCTAACTCAGGCAGGGGGATCAATGCTGAGTGTGTGAACTGGAATCAATAGTGAATTATCTGCCCCGGGCGGTTCACATTTCCTGTCTAACTCAGGCAGGGGGGTCAATGCTGAGTGTGTGAACTGGAATCAAGAGTGAAATATCTGCCCCGGGCGGTTCACATTTCCTGTCTAACTTAGGCAGGGGGATCAATGCTGAGTGTGTGAACTGGAATCAATAGTGAAATATCTGCCCCGGGCGGTTCACATTTCCTGTCTAACTCAGGCAGAGGGGTCAATGCTGAGTGTGTGAACTGGAATCAATAGTGAAATATCTGCCCCGGGCGGTTCACATTTCCTGTCTAACTCAGGCAGGGGGATCGATGCTGAGTGTGTGAACTGGAATCAATAGTGAAATATCTGCCCCGGCCGGTTCACATTTCCTGTCTAACTCAGGCAGGGGGGTCAATGCTGAGTGTGTGAACTGGAATCAATAGTGAAATATCTGCCCCTGGCGGTTCACATTTCCTGCCTAACTCAGGCAGGGGGGTCAATGCTGAGTGTGTGAACTGGAATCAATAGTGAAATATCTGCCCCGGGCGGTTCACATTTCCTGTCTAACTCAGGCAGGGGGATCGATGCTGAGTGTGTGAACTGGAATCAATAGTGAAATATCTGCCCCGGCCGGTTCACATTTCCTGTCTAACTCAGGCAGGGGGATCAATGCTGAGTGTGTGAACTGGAATCAATAGTGAAATATCTGCCCCGGGCGGTTCACATTTCCTGTCTAACTCAGGCAGGGGGTTCAATGCAGAGTGTGTGAACTGGAATCAATAGTGAAATATCTGCCCCGGGCGGTTCACATTTCCTGTCTAACTCAGGCAGGGGGGTCAATGCTGAGTGTGTGAACTGGAATCAATAGTGAAATATCTGCCCCGGGCGGTTCACATTTCCTGTCTAACTCAGGCAGGGGGATCAATGCTGAGTGTGTGAACTGGAATCAATAGTGAAATATCTGCCCCTGGCGGTTCACATTTCCTGTCTAACTCAGGCAGGGGGGTCAATGCTGAGTGTGTGAACTGGAATCAACAGTGAAATATCTGCCCCGGGCGATTCACATTTCCTGTCTAACTCAGGCAATGGGGTCAATGCTGAGTGTGTGAACTGGAATCAATAGTGAAATATCTGCCCCGGGCGGTTCACATTTCCTGTCCAACTCAGGCAGGGGGATCGATGCTGAGTGTGTGAACTGGAATCAATAGTGAAATATCTGCCCCGGGCGGTTCACATTTCCTGTCTAACTCAGGCAGGGGGGTCAATGCTGAGTGTGTGAACTGGAATCAATAGTGAAATATCTGCCCCGGGCGGTTCACATTTCCTGTCCAACTCAGGCAGGGGGATCGATGCTGAGTGTGTGAACTGGAATCAATAGTGAAATATCTGCCCCGGGCGGTTCACATTTCCTGTCTAACTCAGGCAGGGGGGTCGATGCTGAGTGTGTGAACTGGAATCAATAGTGAAATATCTGCCCCGGGCGGTTCACATTTCCTGTCTAACTCAGGCAGGGGGATCAATGCTGAGTGTGTGAACTGGAATCAATAGTGAAATATCTGCCCCGGGCGGTTCACATTTCCTGTCTAACTCAGGAAGGGGGGTCAATGCTGAGTGTGTGAACTGGAATCAATAGTGAAATATCTGCCCCGGGCGGTTCACATTTCCTGTCTAACTCAGGCAGGGGGATCAATGCTGAGTGTGTGAACTGGAATCAATAGTGAAATATCTGCCCCGAGCGGTTCACATTTCCTGTCTAACTCAGGCAGGGGGGTCAATGCTGAGTGTGTGAACTGGAATTAGTAGTGAAATATCTGCCCCGGGCATTTCACATTTCCTGTCTAACTCAGGCAGGGGGATCAATGCTGAGTGTGTGAACTGGAATCAATAGTGAAATATCTGCCCCGGGCGGTTCACATTTCCTGTCTAACTCAGGCAGGGGGGTCAATGCTGAGTGTGTGAACTGGAATCAATAGTGAAATATCTGCCCCGGGCGGTTCACATTTCCTGTCTAACTCAGGCAAGGGGGTCAATGCTGAATGTGTGAACTGGAATCAATAGTGAAATATCTGCCCCGGGCGGTTCACATTTCCTGTCTAACTCAGGCAGGGGGGTCAGTGCTGAGTGTGTGAACTGGAATCAATAGTGAAATATCTGCCCCGGGCGGTTCACATTTCCTGTCTAACTCAGGCAGGGGGGTCAATGCTGAGTGTGTGAACTGGAATCAATAGTGAAATATCTGCCCCGGGCGGTTCACATTTCCTGTCTAACTCAGGCAGGGGGATCAGTGCTGAGTGTGTGAACTGGAATCAATAGTGAAATATCTGCCCCGGGCGGTTCACATTTCCTGTCTAACTCAGGCAGGGGGATCAATGCTGAGTGTGTGAACTGGAATCAATAGTGAAATATCTGTCCCGGGCGGTTCACATTTCCCGGCAACCGGCATCACCGAGATCATGATTTCTAAACGATTTCTAAATTGAAGGTTGCGACCAAAAAACATTTCCATATTGAATCATCCAAGACATTTCTTCAACATGTGATGTTCCTGTCGCTAAACTTTATTCAAAATCATCCCCTTAAAACTGTATAAAAATCCCTGAGCTCTGTGCTCAAACTGCAGATCGAGCTGAAGGTGCTGAGGGGCATTCAGTGAATTCACCAGTGACCTGTACCGACACCAAGATGCTGAGAATCGTCTTAACCGTGTGTGTCCTCTTCTGGAACCAACTCGCTGCACAGGATGCGGTAGACGAGGTGATCGAACTCTGTGAAAAAGAGGAATGCCTTAAACCCGAAGTCATCATTAAGGACAAGGTGAGTATAGTTCAGAGTTTACTGCATTCTGTAACGTTCGTACCAGTGGAAATTATTTAATGCCTGTGTTTTTGGGTCGAGTCCCCTTTACTCTCTTTACTCTCAAACATCTGTCTGACTCAGGCAGGGAGGGTTGTCAATGCTGAGTGTGTGAACTGGAATAAACAGTGAAATATCTGCCCCGGGCGGTTCACACATCCCGGGACCCGGCACTCACACAGTTAATGATTTCTACATTCAAGGCTGGGATCAGGAAAGTATTCTGAGGGAGCAGAATCTATCTGTACTTTAGACACGGATTAATCAGGGATAGTCAGCATGGAAGGTCTTTCTTGACAAATACAGTTGAATTCTTTGAGGCGGTGAGCAGGAGTGTTGATGAGGGGGATGCATTTGGAGTGGTCGATATGGGCTTTAGCCAGGCTTTTGATAGGGTCCCTCGTGGCAGACTGATCCAGTCAGGGCCCATGGCACCCAAGGCAAAGAGACACATTGGACCCACAATTGGCTGAGAGGCAGGAAGCTGAGGGTGGTCTCTGAAGGCAGAGGGCAGGTTAATAGGGGGGTGGAAAAGGCAAATGGGACACTGGCTTTTCTCAATCGGGACAGAGATTACAAAAGCAGGGAGGTGATGTTGGAGTTGTACAGAACATTGGTGAGGACACAGCTGGAGTACTGTGTGTAATTCTGGGCACCACATTATAGGAAGGAGGGGGTGCTGGAGGGGGTGCAGAGGAGATTCACCAGGATGGTGCCTGGGACGGAACATTTCAGTTATGAAGAGAGGTTGGGGCTTGGGTTGTTTTCGCTGGAGCAGAGAAGACTGAGGGGCGATCTGATCGAGGTGGACAAGATTATGAGGGGAATGGAGAGGATAATAATAATAATGTTTATTATTATCACAAGTAGGTTTACATTAACACTGCAATGAAGTTACTGAGAAAATCCCCTAGTCGCCACATTCAGGCACCTGTTCGGGTCACAGAGGGAGAATTCAGAATGTCCAATTCACCAACAGCACGTCTTTCGGGGCTTGTGGGAGGAAACGGGAGCACCCGGAGGAAACCCGCGCAGACACGGGGAGAACGTGCAGACTCCACACAGACAGTGAGTCAAGCCGGGAATCAAACCCAGGATCATGGCGCTGTGAAGCAACAGTGCTAACCACTGACGTCTGTTTTTGAAAACTCACCACTATTCTTAGAAGTCCCCCTATACCAAAAAGGGCCGACATTCTAAATGGTGATCAGGGATTCTCACTCCCCGACTCCAATGCAAACTTCAGTGGGTGCTATTCAGGTCAAACTATATTTTCAAGTTATCCCCTGGTATAACCCATACCTTCACCGAAGATTTCATCTACTTACCACTTAGTAGCATCGATCCTGGGTCCCGCATTGCTAATAAGTAAAGTAGACTAATAACCACTGTTTCAGGTTCAAACTTTTAAGTTATTTTATTATTATATATTTTTTCTCTTTTTAAAAGATGCAATCACTGTCTTTACAGAAAAGTAAAAAGGTCTTGCTTCTGGGTCCTTCTGGTTGGTTGAAGGGACCTTCAGGCCCAACTTGACAATCAATCTTCTTTAAAGTCTGGTCTTCTTTAGATGTCTCAGCTATTGTAGCTCGGCTGCTCTGCCCTGTCCATTTCCCATGACCGAGCTGATTGTAATCTGAGTCTAGCTGCTTGTTCCTTCTCTGCTTCTCTCGCTCTCGCTCTGAGCTCTGGTTCTGAATCTGGATCTGAATCTGATAGTTCCTGCCCTGGTCTCGAGGTTTATATTTGCTTTCTAACAATTACGTTTTTTGATGTTATTGTAAAGTAACTCTTATTTTCTTTGATTGTAAAAAGGAACTTTGATCTAAACTTTCTAATCCAACGAAGTATTCATTTTGACATGACTTCATCTCATAGATCTGATTACATTGTGTCCTTTGTGGTGTTCAAAATGCTTTGGTTTCAAGAGGTGTTACTTTTAATTCCTGTCATTTCTATAGTTTTATTTTCCAATTGTGTCCTCGCTCAATGTTGACTTTGATTTTGGCTTTGAATTATGTTTCTCGTAGACTGATAAACCTGGTATTAGCAAATTTTCACACCTAGAACCTCATCCTTTCTTTTCTAGATCCTTACTAAGTTAGTTACTTTCAATGAAGGTGTGAGCCATTGTTTTTGGCTTCATTCAAAATCCTGTTTGTCTTGTTTGCGAACCTGCTTGACCAAGGATATCTGCATTTTACAATCCTTCCCTGGCAGCTGCTGATAACCCTTTGTGGGATCTTTCCCTGTATCCTCTCTTGTTTCTCTCAGACCAGATATTGCCAGACTTCCATGTTTCAAATGACACACCTTTCCATATTTTCAATTACAGGTCCCACTCCCCACCCCGCCCCAACACTCCCCCCCACAACCCCCACCCCAACTCCTCCGTGACACTCCCACCCACCCCCAAGCCTGACCCCTCCCCGACACTCCCCGCAATCCCTGACCCCTCCCCAACATGCCCCACACCCCCTATCCTGACCCCTCCCTGACACACACCCCCAACCACCACCCCCGAAGCCCTCCCTGACACTCCTTCCCACCACCAACCCCTGACCCCGCCCCGACACTCGCCGACTCCCGACCCCTCCCCAACACTCCCCCCTACCCCCGACCCCTCCCCAACCCTCCCCCCCACCCCGACCCCTCCCAGACACTCCCACCCACCGCCAACCCCATACCCCTCCCCAACATCCCCCCCACCCCGACCCCTCCCAGACACTCCCACCCACCCCCAACCCCTGACCCCTCCCCAACACTCCCCCCACCCTGACCCCTCCCTGACACTCCCCCCCACCCTGACCCTTCCCCGACACTCCCCCCCAACCCTGGCCTCTCCCCGACACTCCCCCCCACACCCGACCCCTCCCCGACACTCCCCCCACCCCGACCCCTCCCTGACACTCCCCCCACCCCGACCCCTCCCCGACACTGCCCCCACCCCCGACCCCTCCCCGACACTCCCCCACCCCGACCCCTCCCCGACACTCTCCCCACCACGACCCCTCCCCGATACTCCCCTACACCCTCAACCCCTCCACGACTCTCCCCCACCACCGACCCCTCCCTGAAACTCCCCCCACCCCCGGCCCCTCCCCGACACTCCCTCATCCCCGACCCCTCCCCGACACTCCCCCATACCCGATCCCTCCCCGACACTCCCCCACCCCCGACCCCTCCTCGACTCTCCCCCACCACCGACCCCTCCCCGACACTCCCCCCACACTCGACCCCTCCCAATGCTCCCCCACACCCCGGCCCCTCCCCAACACTCCCCCCCACCCTGCCCCCTCCCCGACACTCCCCCACCGTCCTACCTCCGACCCCTCCCCGACACTCCCTCCATCCCTGACCCCTCCCGGACACTCCCCCGATCCCCGGCCCCCTCCACAACACTCCCACCACCCCGAGCCCTCCCAGACACTCCCCCCTACCCCGACCCCTCCCCAACACTCCCCCACACCCGACCCCTCCCCGACACTCCCACACACCCGACCCCTCCCCGACACTCCCCCCCACCCCCGACCCCTCCCCAACACTCCCCCCTACCCCGACCCCTCCCCGACACTCCCCCACACCCGACCCCTCCTCGACACTCCCACACACCCGACCCCTCCACGACACTGCCCCCACACCCGACCCCTCCCCGACACTCCCCCCCAACCACCACCCCCGACAACTCCGCGACACTCCCACCCACACCCAACCCCTGACCCCTCCCCAACACTCCCACCCACCCCGACCCCTCCCCAATGCTCCCCCCCACCCCGGCCCCTCCCCAACACTCCCCCCCACCCTGCCCCCTCCCCGACACTCCCCCACCGTCCTACCTCCGACCCCTCCCCAACACTAACCCACCATCCTACCCCCGACCCCTCCCCGACACTCCCTCCATCCCTGACCCCTCCCGGACACTCCCCCGATCCCCGGCCCCCTCCACAACACTCCCACCACCCCGAGCCCTCCCAGACACTCCCCCCTACCCCGACCTCCTCCCTCGGGGTGCCCGGTGGCCCCCAGGCATCTCCATGGGACTAGGGTGCGGGTAATCCCTGAGACTCCCCCGCCACCTGGCACTGCCAGTCCTGGAGGCCCACTCTGGCCTCGACCAGGGTACGCACGCTCGCACCGGATCCAAAACAGGACGTCCATTCCTTGGAGATGATGCAGTGAAGATTCACTGGGTTGATTCCTGGGTCACAGAGTTGTCCAATACTGAAAGGAATCA
The DNA here is from genome assembly GCF_047496885.1 of Scyliorhinus torazame. Classification (NCBI taxonomy): domain Eukaryota; kingdom Metazoa; phylum Chordata; class Chondrichthyes; order Carcharhiniformes; family Scyliorhinidae; genus Scyliorhinus; species Scyliorhinus torazame. The sequence continues at coordinate 364,424,990 of NC_092710.1, forward strand.
TATTGTCGGGAACTCTCTGGAATTTAGGAGAATGAGAGCGATCTCATTGAAACAGACAAGATAACAAGGTAAATTTAGGATTCCAGGTTCCTCGGGGTGTAGTATAATGGAGTATATTCGGACAGGTCCTGTGAAGGGTTAACCCTGTGATGTCACTAGCAGGAAGTGACATATACTCGTGATCTGAGAGTCTCGCAGAAAGCAGCACGAAAAGAAGCTCGTGTCGGGGGGGTCCCGGGAATTGTATAGCCAGCTATACGAGTCGGAACCCCCGGATGGGGAGGAGGGCATGAATCAATTCCTGGGGAGTGTAGTTTTTACCTCACCACTATTCTTAGAATTTCCCTCGATACCAGAAAAGGGTCAATATATTCTTTTTTTTTAGACAATTTTTTAGATTTTAGATTTTAGCGTACCCAATTCATTTTTTCCAATTCAGGGGCAATTTAGCGTGGCCAATCCACCTAGCTTGCACAGTTTTGGGTTGTGGGGGTGAAACCCACACAGACACAGGGAGAACGTGCAAACTCCACACGGACAGTGACCCAGAGCCGGGATTGAACCCGGGAACTCAGCGCCGTGAGGCAGCAGTGCTAACCCACTGTGCCACCGTGATGCCCGGGTCAATATATTCTAACTGGTGAGCAGGGATTTGAACTCCCTGACTCCTATGCAGACTTAAGCGGGTGCTATTCGGGTCAAACTAAAGTTTCAAGTTATCCCCCGGCATAACCTGTATCTTCAGAGAAGAATTTTATTTACTTACCACCTAGGAGCTCACCTACGGGTCCGGCTTGCTAAGTAAAGTACAGTAAACTTTCAAAATGGTAATAATAACCACTCTTTCAGGTTAACAACTTGAGCTTAACTTTACTTTCACGTTAAAAAGATTAAATTACTTTTGTTAGAAAGGCAAATAAGGTCTTGACTTGTGGGGACCAGTTGCAGACTTTAAGTCTTTCTTGACAATCAGTTAACTTTGGATCTTCTGCTAGTTTCTCTGGGTTGCTCGGTCCTCCGATGGTGCTTTCCCGTCACCGAGTAAGGTTCTCTCTCTCTCTGAGTTCTCTCTGAGTTCTGGTAGTTCCTGCTCTGGTCTCTGGGTTTATATTCTCTTTCTCACAGTTATTATGTTTTTATGGCTTTCTCATAAAGTAACCTTTATTTCACTTGGATTATAAAAAGTATCTTTGATCTAAACCCTGCGATCTCGCCGGCTCGGTGCTCCTCAAGCCCTGTGGTGGTGGCAGCCCTGAGGGTGTGGGGGCAATGGAGGCAGCATATGAGACTGGAGGGGGCATCAGTGTGGTCACCGATCTGTGACAATCCCCGGTTTGTCCCGGGGGGGCTGGATGGGGGCTTTAAGATATGGCAGCAGGAAGGGATTGAGAGGTTTGGGGATCTATTCATCCAGGAGGGCTTCCCGACCTTGGAGACATTAGAGCAGGAGTTTGACTTGCCGGGTGGGAACGGGTTTCGGTATCTTCAAGTGCGGGACTTTGTACGGAGGCAGGTCCCAAGCTTTCCTCGCCTCCCCCTGAGGGGACTACAGGATAAAGTGCTGTCAAAAACAGGGATTGGAGTGGGAATGTTTCATAGATATACAGGGAATTGTTAGGGTGGGAAGGGGCCCCTGTCAGAGAGGTGAAGAGGAAGTGGGAAGAGGAGCTAGGAGGGGAGCTGGGAACTGAACTGTGGGAAAAGCTTTGAAAAGGGTGAATGCATCCTCGTCCTGAGCTAGACTCAGCTTGGTTCAGTTCAAGGTGGCCCACAGGGCCCACATAACGGTAGCCCGGATGAGTAGGTTCTTCAAGGAGGTGGAGGACAGATGTGGGCGGTGTGGGGGTAGCCCGGCCAACTATGTCCATGTGTTTTGGGCATGTCCGAAACTGAGGGAATTTTGCCAGGGATTTGCGGATGTTATGTCGAAGTCCGGGAAGGTAGGGTAACTCTGAGTCCAGAATTAACAATATTTGGGGTGTCGGAGGATCCGGGGGCAAGGTGGGGGGGGGGAGGCTGATATTCTGGCCTCCTCCTCCCTGGTGTCCCGGAGACGGATCTTGCTGAGATGGAGGGACTCGGAGCCTCCGAAGTCAGGAGTGTGGGTCAGCGATATGGTAGAGTTTCTCAGTCTGGAGAAAATCAAGTTCGCTCTGAGAGGATCAATACAGGGATTCGCCCGGAGTGGGCAGCCGTTCATCGATTTCTTTGACAAACATTGAACGTCAGCAGTAAGGGGGAAAGGGAAAAGGGGGGGAGGGGAGGAAAACAGAAGGCAGGGGAATGTTAAATAAGGACAGGGAGCTTAGTCTCCGGGTAATTGGGGACAGGGCGGGAGAAGAGGGGGACGTGGTTTATTGTTTGTTCTTTTAGGGGGTATTTTGTGCGTCAACCCGCGCGATTGTTTTAGAAATGTCAATATGTTAAATTGTGAAAATTACAAATGCTTCAATAAAATATTTTCTAAAAAAAAGGCTTGAGGAGTTATTGGGCCGATTCCAGCTCCTATTTCTTATGGTCCAATGACATTGTTTTATTTTCATCCTGGATTAGTGCCTGGATACGAGGACCAATTCCTAACCCATTGAAACCTTTCTGTTTCAGTAATGTGGTAAAACAGCCAAAGGGAAACACAATTACTGGACATGATTCAGTGTCGATGGCCTTCCAGAACATTCTCCACATTTGTTTTCATTGAAAGCCCAAGGGGAAGGTGTGAGGCCCAATGGGCAGGATAACTCTAAAGTTGAAAGAGTGCATGAGGGGGTCAGGAAAATCAATCTGGAAGTGGTGATGCCAAGACTCCCATCAAAAATTCCAAACTCTTTTACCAGGTCAGTCCATGCAGGACATGAATACTGCTCCCACACCTGGGAACGAGGACAGTCCCCTCAACACTGATGTGTTTTGGTGCGAGTTCAGTTGTGTCACATGGTAATGGATTTTATTTTCTTGTTTTAGAATTATGATGAGTTCGAATTCGGATTTTGCCGATGGGTTCAAACTGAAGTTGATGCCGTGGATATTGGAAGTGCGCTGGCGATCGGTCTGGAGAAACTATTCAGTTATGCACGTTGTGGGAATGTTGCAGGTATGTCAGATGTTCCTTCAAAGTAACAACAGATTATAAAACAGCCACTCACTCTTTAACCTGTCACGTTTGAAACTTTCTGTACAGACTGACACACTGAGCAAAGAATTGTCAATCCCAGAGCGTTCCTCGCTCACATGTGACTAGTGGGTTGAGGCGCTATTTGGGCTACTTACACACAGAGAAACAAACCGAGAAAATAGAAGCAGGAGGAGGCCATTCGGCCCCTCGAGCCTGCTCCGCCATTCATTCTGATCATGGCTGATCATCAAGTTCCCGCCTTCCCCCCATATCCCATGATCCCCTGAGCCCTACTTCTTTGATACCTTCAGGCTTTATGTTTCCAGAATCCGGGAAGGTTTCCCACCTGTGCTGGGAGTGAGATTCCAGCTGTGGTTGCTGAATTTCCCGAGTGTAATAAAGGCTCCTTGTCAGGCTTGAACCCGCTCTTGGAGTCGACATGAACCCTTGTGGAAGCTGAGAAACTGCATCTCTCTCAGCTCATTGGATGCTGCGGGAATGCTGGCTCCTGTCTGAGACTCAGTGACAGGAAATTCTACCTTGTTAAAGAGAAATCCTGTGTAACTAGCTGCGTCCAGTTATTTAATGGTTAATGGTGGTTGAGGGTGAATGTTTAATGGTTAATGGTGGTTGAGGGTGAATGTTTAATGGTTAATGATGGTTGAGGGTGAATGTTTAATGGTTAATGGTGATTGAGGGTGAATGTTTAATGGTTTATGGTGGTTGAGGGTGAATGTTTAATGGTTAATGGTGGTTGAGGGTGAATGTTTAATGGTTAATGGTGGTTGAGGGTGAATGTTTAATGGCTAATGGTGGTTGAGGGTGAATGTTTAATGGTTAATGATGGTTGAGGGTGAATGTTTAATGGTTAATGGTGGTTGAAGGTTAATGTTTAATGGTTTATGGTGGTTGAGGGTGAATGTTTAATGGTTAATGGTGGTTGAGGGTGAATGTTTAATGGTCTATGGTGGTTGAGGGTGAATGTTTCATGGTTAATGGTGGTTGAGGGTGAATGTTTAATGGTTAATGGTGGTTGAGGGTGAATGTTTAATGGTTAATGGTGGTTGAGGGTGAATGTTTAATGGTTAATGGTGGTTGAGGGTGAATGTTTAATGGTTAATGGTGGTTGAGGTTGAATGTTTAATGGTTAATGGTGATTGAGGGTGAATGTTTAATGGTTAATGGTGGTTGAGGGTGAATGTTTAATGGTTAATGGTGGTTGACGATGTCCAGTTGATGTTATATATGTAAACTTTCAAAACGAGTTTGACAAATTACCATTTTTACAATAAACTGTTAGCAAAATTTCAACTCATGTGATGGAAGGGGACGGCAGCACGGATCCAGAATTGATCCATTGATTGGTTGATTGATATTTATTGTCACATGTAACTCAGTACAGTGAAAAGTATTTTTCTGTGGCCAGGGGAACAAATGGTACATCAACAAATAGTGATTGGTTACAGTGCAGAACAAGGCCAAACAAGAGCAGCATAGGGCGTCGTGAATAGTGTTCTTACAGCGAACAGATCAGTCCCAGGGGGAGTCATTGAGGAGTCTTGTAGCTGTGGGGAAGAAGCTGTTTCTATGTCTGGATGTGCCGGTCTTCAGAGTTCTGTACCTTCTGCCTGATGGAAGGGTCTGGAAGAAGGCAATGCCTGGGTGGGAGGGGTCTCTGATAATGCTGCCTGCCTTCCTGAGGCAGCGGGAGGTGTAGACAGAATCAATGTGGGGGGTGGCAAGCTGGTGTGATGCGTTGGGCTGAGTTCACCACACTCTGCAGTTTCTTGCGATCTTGGGCCGAGCAATTTCCATACCAGGCTGTGATGCAGCCGGATAGGATGCTCTCTATCGCACATCTGTAGAAGTTTGTGAGAGTTGATGCAGACATGCCGAATTTCTTTAGCTTCCGTAGGAAGTAGACACGTTTTTGGGCTTTCTTGACTGTTGCATCAACGTGAGTGGACCAGGGCAGACTGTTGGTGATGGTGACCCCCAGGAACTTAAAGCTATCGACCATCTCCCCTTCTGAGCCATTGATGCAGACGGGAGTGTGTGCCGTGCTGAGCTTCCTGAAGTCGCTGATCAGTTCCTTGGTCTTCCCAACATTTAGAGAGGGTGTTTTCGGTACACTATGCAACCAAGTGATCTCCCTCCTGTAGTCTGATTCGTCGTTGTTTGAGATACGGCCCACCACAGTCGTATCATCCGCAAACTTCCAGATTGAGTTGGAGTTAAATCTTGCCGCACAGCCGTGTGTGTACAGGGAGTACAGTAGAGGACTGAGCACACATCCTTGCGGGGCCCCGGTGTTGGGGACTATTGTGGAGGAGGTACTGTTACCTATCCTGACAGATTGGGGTCTGTTGGTGAGGAAGTCGAGGCTCCAGCTGCACAGGGAGGGGTCAAGTCCAAGGTTGCGGAGTTTGGTTATTAGTCTTGTTGGGAGAATGGTGTTGAAGGCGGAGCTGTAGTCGATGAATAGCAGTCTTACACAGGTGTCCTTGTTGTCGAGGTGTTCGAGTGTTGATTGCAGAGCCAGGGAAACAGCATCTGCTGTGGACCGGTTGCGGTGATCGGCGAACTGCAGTGGATCGAGACCGTCTGGGAGGCTGGCAGGGATCCGTCTCATGACTAGCCACTCGAAGCATTTCATGATAACAGACGTCAGGGCCACCAGTCGGTGGTCGTTGAGGCAGGCTACCTTGTTCTTCTTTGGTGCTGGTATTGTGGTGGTCTTCGTGAAGGAGGTGGGGACCTCAGAGCGGGGGAGTGAGGTGGTGAAGATATCTGCGAATACACTCGCCAGCTGGTCTGTGCAGGCTCTGAGTGCTCGCCCAGGGACTCCGTCGGGGCTCGTCGCTTTCCGCGGATTCACTTTCAAGAAGGCAGCTCTTACCCCTGAGGCTGTAATAGTGGGTACGGGTGTGTCCAGGGCTGTTGGGGCGGGAGGCACTGATACATTGGCTGACTGCTCAAAGCGGGCATTGAACCTGTTCAGTTCCTCGAGTAGAGATGCTCCAGCCCCAGATATTCCGCCCGGCCTTGCTTTATAGCCTGTCATCTTGTGTAGACCCGGCCATAGTTGATGGGCCCAGTGGCCTAATTCTGCTCCTATGTCTTATGGTCTTATGGTCGTGCGTTGGGTCGTTAGCCTGGGATTCTAGTTTGATCCGGTATTGCCTTTTGCCGTCCCTGATGGCTTTCCGTACGTCGTACCTGGATTTCTTATCGAGGTCAGGGGGGTCAGACTTGAACGCCTCCGTCCGGGACCTCAGCAGCGAGGGGACCCTTTGGTTGAGCCAGGTTTCCGCTTGGGGAATACCCGTATTGTCTTCTTTGCGACACCGTCCTCGACACACTTCCTGGTGAAGTCTGTGACGGTGGTTGCGTATTCGTCCAGGTTCGCTGCCGGGGCCTTGAATATGGACCAGTCCACAGACTACAAGCAGTCGTGGAGAATGGCCTCAGATTCCTCGGACCAGCACTGCGCGGTTTTCCTGACTGGCTCAGCGCGCTGGAGTTGCTGTTTGTCAGCCGGAAGTAGGAATACCGACCTGTGGTCGGATTTGCCAAAGTGTGGTTGGGGAATGGAGCGGTCGGCCCCTTTGATGCCCGTGTAGCAGTGTCCAGGGTGTTCGCACCTCTGGTGGAGCAGGAGATATGTTGATGGAGTTTGGGTGGAACCTTCCTGAGGTTGGCCTGGTTGAAGTCTCCAGCCACGATTGTCAGGGCTTCGGGTGATTTGTTTCTTGGTTGTTGATGGTGGAGTTAGTTCGTCACGTGCTGCTCTACATCCTGGCTACTTGTTCATTTGCATATTCCCTTAAAGTGATATCACAACATTTTCCACATCTCACCAAAGTGACCCTGCCCCCTCGCCTGTAACTTGTTACTCCCCGTAAGCTGATCACCCAGTTAAATGCCGTGTCTCTCTGTCTACAGGTACCGTTATTCCTCTCTCTGCACCTTGGGGAGTTTTTGGATACTTGGAAAATGGCAAAATACAACAAAGATTCAGTGTGTTTGTCTGGATAGTTCCCGAAGTCAACAACCCACCGGAACCAACAGATCCAGCAGTTACATTACAAACTGGACCTCCTGTTTGGTACTATGGCAGGTGAGTTTAGTGACTGATATATTGGGATTGATGTTCCTTTCTGTCAGCTCTTGTATCAACATCAGCCTGGGGTGGGATTCTCCCGTTTTGAGACTAAGTGCTGTGGTGTGGACAGGAATGTGGAGTGTTCCTGCTGCGGATTCTTGCCGGAAAACACTCTGAATCTTGCCACCCATCAGTAATTATTCCCCTGGGTGTTTTCCGCTGTTTTCAGCAGTGGGTCAGGCCTGGATGGTGTGTAGTCCGCCCTCCTGCCCGGGTGTCATATTGAAAAGATGTCCAACAACACTGAGCCATGTTGACAAAAGAAGGTGGACCTCCTGAAAATGCAGATCGATTTCCAGCAACATTGGTCACCCAGAAACAGGCCAGCAGGAGGACCCCCTCCAGAACACATAATACGGAAGATCCAAGGGCCCAATCTCCCCCAACCCACTGCTGTGGTGCTCCAAGGTCCAGGGTTGTGGGCGCTCTCCACCCTGAACTCTGTGGGCAGCGCCACGCATCCTGACTTTGGCACACTACATTGTGAAGAATGTTTCTCACACTGGCGTTTTTCCCTCCAGAATGGCAGAGAATCTATCCTGGGGGGGCACCCCGAGGTCCCTCTGCTACCGCACTCTCTTTAGAACTGAGCCATTAAGTCTGGATAGACTCTCTCCACCCTCTCTGTAAAATGCATCACCTCACATTTCTCTGTGTTAAGCTCTATCTGCCACTTGTCTGCCCATTTGGCCAGCTTCTCGATGCTCTTACTCCAGCTGTGGACTAACTGACTGGGCAGGCAGCTCAATGGGCTGAATGGTCAACTCCTGTCCCTGTTGTCCCGGCAACCGACTTTCCAAACAGGATTTGTCAGAAGTATAAAAATTAAATCCTCTGTTCTTAATCCTGTTGCAGGGCTTTTGACAAGAAAGTTAATGAACAGCAAATTGAAGAACTTGTGATTCAATTACTGAAGGATTTGGAACAAGACAACCAGCCCTTCAATAGCACATTTTTTGCCATCGGTTATTTTGACACACAAGGGTTCATGGAAATAGGTTTTACGAAGACAGGAGAATGAAGGTGTTCTGGAAGGTTCTGTACCTTTCATGGCATCAAACAGTGAGATGTGCTTAATTCTATTCTAAACCTGTTTAACTTTCCATTGGGTTTAATCTGGAATACTGAGCATAGTTTAATCTCCTTCCCTCAAGAAGGACCTTTTGAGGGAACGCAATGTCTGTTGTGAAAATTAAATAAAAACAGAGACTCTTCAAGTCCGCTCCACCATTCAGGAAGATCATGGCTGATCTTCGACCTGAACTCCACCTTCCCACACTGTCCCTCGAGTGTGTAATCTGTCTGATAAACAGGGAATGCACTCCCACTAAACTCACTTCACCCACCCTTAACTAAGGAGCCCAAACATCACCACATCATATTCTACCTGCCATGTTCTTAACCACTCACTTAACCAACCAAATGTGGAGCAAACACGTGATCGTCCACCCACACGTTAACCGTACATGTGACTCCAGCCCTGATATATTTGACTGTCTCTGAGTCCCGCCTGCTCTATTTCCCCTTAATATTATTTATAATTGGGTCTCCCTTCAACGTCTGAAATTCATTGCTGAACACGTCTCCACACTGCACAGATACAGGGCAAAGCTCAATTGTACCGGGTGGTGGGCCCTCTATTGGGGAACGGGGATTAATCACTGCACTAATTTGCTTTTTCTGTAATCTTGCTTTCAATGAATTGTGAGACTGAGACTGAGATGGTCCTAGTGTCAGATATAGTTCCAGAATTTTCCATCTTCACACAGCCATGGAATATATTCATATTTATCCATCATACTGCCCAGAATGTTTCAAGTTGATGTGAAAAGAGTTGGGATTTGTGACAGAGCACAGAGTATTGAAGCTGTTAAATGTGAAATCATGGAGTGATCAGATGTGGGACTGTTCCTGGGCTCTCTCACTCGGAGTTAGTTCCAGATGGAATTATTTAATTACAAGGGAATGTTTAAACTGTAAAGAGACAGTGTGTTCACCATTTGTAAAATAATGAGATTTTCATCACATCATCGGGAAGATTTTGCTTCAATGTTTGAATAGTTCTGTGTCCTGTGCTCTGAAATATAATGGGAATGGACCAGAGAACAGACTGTGTGGAATAGACACTGGACACTGTAGGAAGAACACGTCACTCACTGGAGAAACCTGCTAATGGAGACCACACCCTGTGTGGGCAGTAAAATATTCCCTTTTCCTGCCAGTCCTGAGAATCAAACACTGGACATTGTGGTGGGGATGATTAAAAAGGTTGTTTCTCAATCCGGTTTGGTCTGACTCAGATCAGTCCAAGTTCAGGAAACAGATGGGCCCAGGTCAGGAAAGTGAAAGTGGGAGTTTTGTGACCCAGGTGTGAAGCAGCTTAAAACTGGTCCTTAAACCGGAGAAAGAATCCCAATCTAAAATTAGAATCCAGAGACTGAAGGTGGAATAAAGTTTCCATTCCGATCTCCTCAAACCCACACTGGGAGCTGGCTTTGGGAATATCGACAGACTGAATCTGTGACTGAGAAAATGATCGATTCAGATCTGACTCCCGTTAACAGGTGACCCATTCACAGGTTTGTCTGGTGCAGTAAATAATCCATCGTCTTCTAGTCTTTGTTTGTCTTTTGTTTTTCAAACTGCTGGGAATGGATTCTCACTGTGAAATAAAGAGGGTGATGCATTTACACATTTGGTCTCGTGTTAGATTCTTCCTCACAAATAAATCTGGGTCAATGATCACATCACTACTTTCATACCAGATAAACTCTCCACATTTCAGTGAAATGATTCTGTTAAGATGTTGAGGTGTAAAGTTAAAGAATGAGAAAGAATGAAGAGACGGAGAGTAATTTATTGGGAGATGTGACACTTGGGAGAGCGAGCTCCATATTGGTCAGGTGACAGCTCACACCGCGTGCAGTCCGACACTTCAATCTGTCACACTCCACTCTGAGCAGTCTTTCTAACTCTGTCAATGGGATATCACTGGAGAGATAGAGACCAACACACAACAATTCATGGATCAGTCATCGACCTGGTGTTGGGAATTTCTTCCCTGTTTGGAAAATCTCCCCAATCTGGGTGGGGCGGGGAGGAATTTAATTTGGGATCTGGTTCATAGAATCCCGACATAGAAACAGACAGAGATACAGGAGGAGGCCATTCGGCCCTTCGAGCCTGCTCCGCTAATCATTGTGATCATGGCTGACCATCAAGTTCAATACCCTGATCCCGCCTTCCCCCATATCCCTCGAGCCCTTTCGCCCCAAGCGCTGTATCTAATTCTTTATTGAAATCACACAACATTTTGGCCTCAACTACTTTCTGTGGGAGTGAATTCCACAGATTCACCGCTCTCTGGGTGAAGAAATTTCTTCTCACCTCAGTCCTAAAAGGTTTACCCTTATCCTCAAACTATGACCCCTCGTTCTGGACTCCCCCACCATCGGGAACGTTCTTTCTGAATCTGTCTAATCCTGGTAGAATTGTGTAAGTTTCTATGAGACCCCCTCATTCTCTAAACTCCAATGAATATAATCCTAACCGACTCAGTCTCTCCTCATATGACAGTCCCGCCATCCCAGGAATCAGCCTGGTTAACCTTCGCTGCTCTCCCTCCATAGCAAGAACATCCTTCCTCAGATCAGGACACCAAAACTGCCCACAACACTCCAGGTGTGGCCTCACCAATGCCCGATACAATTGCAGTAAAACATCTCTGTTCCTAGACTCCAATCCTCTCGCTATGAAGGCCAACATACCATTTGCCTTCTTTCCTGCCTGCTGTACCTGCGTGCTTACTTTCAGCGACTGATGCACGAGGACAGCAAGGTCTCGCTGAGTATCCACCTCTCTCAATTTAATAATAATCTGCCTTCCTATTTTTGCTCCCGAAGCGGATAACCTAACATTTATCAACATTATACTGCATCTGCCAGGCATGTGGCCACTCACTCAGCCTGTCCAAATCCCACTGAAGTACCTCTGTATCCTCCTCACAGCTCACCCTCCCACCCCCTGTAACTAATTATCAGCTGTAAATGTTGAGATAAAACATTTCTTTCTCTTGTCCAAATCATTAATATACAATGTGAACAGTTGGGGTCTGAGCACAGATTCCTGCGATACCCCACTAGTCACTGCCTGACACTCAGAAAAAGACCCATTTGCTCCAACATTCTGCTTCCTGTCTGCTGACCAGCTTTCTCTCCATCTCAAGGCACTACCCATAATCCCATGGGCGTTAACTATACATAGTAATCCGCTTTGTGAAACGGTATAGAAAGGCTTCTGAAAATCTAAATAAACCACATCCACAAGTTCTCCCAGGTCAACTCTTCTCATTACGTCCTCAAAGAATTCTGGTAGATTTGTCAAGCCTGATTTCCCTTTTGTAAATCCAAGCTGACTTTGTCTGATTACACCTCTGCTTTCCAAATGCTGCGCTATGATATCCTTGATAATGGACTCCAGCAACTTCGCTACTATAATGATAATAATAATCTTTATTGTCACAAGTAGGCTTACATTAACACTGCAATGACGTTACTGTGAAAAGCCCCGAGTCACCACACTCCGGCGCTATTTAAAACGGGAGGTAGAGAGAAAACAGGGAACCATAGACCAGTGACTTTCAGATTTCTGGACCATTGGGATCTCTTCTGGGGCGGGTGTGACCTACAAGAAGGACGGGTTACATCTAAACTCAGGAGGCACCAATATCCTGGCTAGGAGGTTTGCTAGTGTCACTCGGGAGAGTTTAAACTAATATTCTCCTGAGGAAGGAGCAGTGCTCCGAAAGCTAGTGATTTGAAACAAACCTGTTGGAATTTAACCTGGTGTTGTAAGACTTCTTACTGTGCTCACTCCAGTCCAACGCCGGTATCTCCACATCATTTAAACTATGGCAGGGGGAGGGAACCAGAGAGTGAGCTTAGAAGGTGCCAGAACTGAAGGGGAAATAGAGACCCAAACTAATAGAACATCACCCTCAGGCAGAGCAGAAAAGGTGACGAGTGTGAGTCGGGAGGTGGTCAATGCAGGACTGAGGGTGTTGGACCTAAATGCGTGCAGTATACGGAACATGGTAAATGAGCTTGTTGCACATATTGAAATTGGCCGGTACGATGTTGTGGGCGTCACAGAGACGTGGCTGCAAGGGGATCAGGGCTGGGATCTAAATATCCAAGGATATGTGTCCTATCGAAAGGACAGGCAGATGGCAAAGGGAGCGGGGTTGCATTGTTAGTAAGGAATGAAGTTAAATCGATAGCAAGGAGCGATATCGGATCGGAAGGCACAAAATCTCTGTGGGTAGAGTTGAGGAATCGCAAAGGTAAAAAGACCCTGATGGGAGTTATGGATAGGCCCCCTAGCAGTAGTCAGGATGTGGGGCAGAAAATAAATCAAGAGATAGAGAAAGCATGTAAAAAAGGCATTATTACAATGATCATGGGGGACTTCAATATGCAGGTGGACTGGGAAAATCAGGTTGGTTGTGGATCCCAAGAAAGGGAATTTGTTGAATGTTTAAGAGATTTTTTTTGGAGCAGCTTGTGACAGAGCCGACTAGGGAACAGGCAATTCTGGATTTGGTGATGTGTGATGAGGCAGACTTGATTAGGGAACTTAACGTGAAGGAACCCTTAGGGAGCAGTGACCACAATATGATAGAATTTACCCTGCAGTTTGAGAGGGAGAAGCTGCAATCAGATGTAACGGGATTACAATTAAATAAGGGTAACTACACAAAGACATGAGGGAGGAGCTGGCCAGAGTTGATTGGAGAAGGAGCCTAGCAGGGAAGACAGTGGAACAGCAATGGCAGGAGTTTTTGGGGGTTATTGGGGAGGCACAACAGAAATTCATCCCAAGGAGGAGGAAACATGCTACGGGGAGGGCAAGGCATCCATAGCTGACGAGGGATGTCAAGGACAGCATGAAAGTTAAAGAAAAAGCAGACAAAGTGGCGAGTATTAGTGGGAGACCAGAGGATTTGAAATCATTTAAAAGCGAGCAGAGGACAACTAAAAAAGCAATAAGAGGAGTGAAGGTGAAATATGAGTTCGAGTTAGTTAGTAATATAAAAGAAGATAGGAAGAGTTTCTTTCAATATATAAAAGGTAAGAGTGAAGCAAAAATAGACATTGGACCAATGAAAAACGTGGCTGGAGAAGTGATAATAGGAAACAAAGAAATGGCAGAGGAACTGAATAGTTACGTTGCATCAGTCTTCACGGTGGAAGACACCAGTGGGATGCCAGAGCTCCAGAACCAGGGGGCAGAGGTGAGTGCAGTGACCATTACTAAGGAGAAGGTTCTGGGGAAACTGAAAGGTCTGAAGGTGGATACGTCACCTGGACCGGATGGACTACACCCCAGGGTTCTAAAAGAGATAGCTGAGGAAATTGTGGAGGCAGGAAGGGTCCCAGAGGACTGGAAAGTGGCCAATGAAACACCGTGTTTAAGAAGTGAGGGAGACAGAAGACGGGAAATTATAGGCCGGTTAGCCTGACTTCGGCCATTGGTAAGATTGGTCTGTTATTAAAGATGAGATTGCGGAGTACTTGGACGTGCATGGTAAAATAGGACTGAGTCAGCACGGCTTCGTCAAAGGGAGGTCGTGTCTGACAAATCTGTTCGAGTTCTTTAGAACATAGAACATAGAACATAGAACAATACAGCGCAGTACAGGCCCTTCGGCCCACGATGTTGCACCAAAACAAAAGCCATCTAACCTACACTATGCCATTATCATCCATATGTTTATCCAATAAACTTTTAAATGCCCTCAATGTTGGCGAGTTCACTACTGTAGCAGGTAGGGCATTCCACGGCCTCACTACTCTTTGCGTAAAGAACCTACCTCTGACCTCTGTCCTATATCTATTACCCCTCAGTTTAAAGTTATGTCCCCTCGTGCCAGCCATATCCATCCGCGGGAGAAGGCTCTCACTGTCCACCCTATCCAACCCCCTGATCATTTTGTATGCCTCTATTAAGTCTCCTCTTAACCTTCTTCTCTCCAACGAAAACAACCTCAAGTCCATCAGCCTTTCCTCATAAGATTTTCCCTCCATACCAGGCAACATCCTGGTAAATCTCCTCTGCACCCGCTCCAAAGCCTCCACGTCCTTCCTATAATGCGGTGACCAGAACTGTACGCAATACTCCAAATGCGGCCGTACCAGAGTTCTGTACAGCTGCAACATGACCTCCCGACTCCGGAACTCAATCCCTCTACCAATAAAGGCCAACACTCCATAGGCCTTCTTCACAACCCTATCAACCTGGGTGGCAACTTTCAGGGATCTATGTACATGGACACCTAGATCCCTCTGCTCATCCACACTTTCAAGAACTTTACCATTAGCCAAATATTCCGCATTCCTGTTATTCCTTCCAAAGTGAATCACCTCACACTTCTCTACATTAAACTCCATTTGCCACCTCTCAGCCCAGCTCTGCAGCTTATCTGTATCCCTCTGTAACCTGCTACATCCTTCCACACTATCGACAACACCACCGACTTCAGTGTCGTCTGCAAATTTACTCACCCACCCTTCTGCGCCTTCCTCTAGGTCATTGATAAAAATGACAAACAGCAACGGCCCCAGAACAGATCCTTGTGGTACTCCACTTGTGACTGTACTCCATTCTGAACATTTCCCATCAACCACCACCCTCTGTCTTCTTTCAGCTAGCCAATTTCTGATCCACATCTCTAAATCACCCTCAATCCCCAGCCTCCGTATTTTTTGCAATAGCCTACCGTGGGGAACCTTATCAAACGCTTTGCTGAAATCCATATACACCACATCAACTGCTCTACCCTCGTCTACCTGTTCAGTCGCCTTCTCAAAGAACTCAATAAGGTTTGTGAGGCATGACCTACCCTTCACAAAGCCATGCTGACTATCCCTGATCATATTATTCCTATCTAGATGATTATAAATCTTGTCTCTTATAATCCCCTCCAAGACTTTACCCACTACAGACGTGAGGCTCACCGGTCTATAGTTGCCAGGGTTGTCTCTGCTCCCCTTTTTGAACATAGGGACCACATTTGCTGTCCTCCAGTCCTCTGGCACTATTCCTGTAGCCAATGATGACATAAAAATCAAAGCCAAAGGTCCAGCAATCTCTTCCCTGGCCTCCCAGAGAATCCTAGGATAAATCCCATCAGGTCCCGGCACTTACCTATTTTCAGCCTGTCCAGAATTGCCAACACCTCTTCCCTACGTCCCTCAATGCCATCTATTCTATTAGCCTGGGGCTCAGCATTCTCCTCCACAACATTATTTTTTTTCCTGAGTGAATACTGACGAAAAATATTCATTTAGTATCTCGCCTATCTCTTCAGACTCCACGCACAATTTCCCATCCCTGTCCTTGACTGGTCCTACTCTTTCCCTAGTCATTCGCTTATTCCTGACATACCTATAGAAAGCTTTTGGGTTTTCCTTGATCCTTCCTGCCAAATACTTCTCATGTCCCCTCCTTGCTCGTCTTAGCTCTCTCTTTAGATCCTTCCTCGCTACCTTGTAACTCTCCATCGCCCCAACCGAAACTTCACACCTCATCTTTACATAGGCCTCCTTCTTCCTCTTAACAAGAGATTCCACTTCCTTGGTAAACCACGGTTCCCTCGCTCGACGCCTTCCTCCCTGTCTGACCGGTACATACTTATCAAGAACACGCAGTAGCTGATCCTTGAACAAGCCCCACTTATCCAGTGTGCCCAACACTTGCAGCCTACTTCTCCACCTTATCCCCCCCAAGTCACGTCTAATGGCATCATAATTGCCCTTCCCCCAGCTATAACTCTTGCCCTGCGGTGTATACTTATCCCTTTCCATCATTAACGTAAACGTCACCGAATTGTGGTCACTGTCCCCAAAGTGCTCTCCTACCTTCAAATCCAACACCTGGCCTGGTTCATTACCCAAAACCAAATCCAACGTGGCCTCACCTCTTGTTGGTCTGTCAACATATTGTTTCAGGAAACCCTCCTGCACACACAGTACAAAAAATGACCCATCTATTGTACTCGAATTATATCTTTTCCAGTCAATATTTGGAAAGTTAAAGTCTCCCATAATAACTACCCTGTTACTTTCGCTCTTATCCAGAATCATCTTCGCCATCCATTCCTCTACATCCCTAGAACTATTAGGAGGCCTATAAAAAACTCCCAACAGGGTGACCTCTCCTTTCCTGTTTCTAACTTCAGCCCATACTACCTCGGAAGAAGAGTCCCCATCGGGGCAGCACGGTAGCGTTGTGGATAGCACAATCGCTTCACAGCTCCAGGGCCCTAGGTTCGATTCCGGCTTGGGTCACTGTCTGTGTGGAGTCTGCACATCCTCCCCGTGTGTGCGTGGGTTTCCTCCGGGTGCTCCGGTTTCCTCCCACAGTCCAAAGATGTGCAGGTTAGGTGGACTGGCCATGATCAATTGCCCTTAGTGTCCAAAATTGCCCTTGGTGTTGGGTGGGGTTACTGGGTTATGGGGATAGGGTGGAGGTGTTGACCTTGGGTGTGGTGCTCTTTCCAAGAGCCGGTGCAGACTCGATGGGCCGAATGGCCTCCTTCTGCACTGTAAATTCTATGATCTATGATAATGCTATGATCTAGCATCCTCTCCGCCACCGTAATACTGCTCTTGACTAGCAGCGCCACACCGCCCCCTCTTTTGCCTCCTTCTCTGAGCTTACTAAAACACCTAAACCCCGGAACCTGCAACATCCATTCCTATCCCTGCTCTATCCATGTCTCCGAAATGGCCACAACATCGAAGTCCCAAGTACCAACCCATGCTGCCAGTTCCCCTACCTTATTTTGTATACTCCTGGCATTGAAGTAGACACACTTCAAACCACCTACCTGAACACTGGCCCCCTCCTGCGACGTCAAATCTGTGCTCCTGACCTCTATACTCTCATTCTCCCTTACCCTAAAACTACAATCCAGGTTCCCATGCCCCTGCTGCATTAGTTTAAACCCCCCCAAAGAGCACTAACAAATCTCCCCCCCAGGATATTTGTGCCCCTCAGGTTCAGATGTAGACCATCCTGTCTGTAGAGGTCGCACCTTCCCCAAAAAGAGCCCCAGTTATCCAGAAATCTGAATCCCTCCCGCCTGCACCATCCCTGTAGCCACGTGTTTAAATGCTCTCTCTCCCTATTCCTCATCTCACTATCACGTGGCACGGGCAACAACCCAGAGATAACAACTCTGTTTGTTCTAGTTCTGAGCTTCCATCCTAGCTCCCTGAAAGCCTGCCTGACATCCTTGTCCCCTTTCCTACCTATGTCGTTAGTGCCAATGTGGACCACGACTTGGGGCTGCTCCCCCTCCCCCCTAAGGACCCGGAAAACACGATCCGAGACATCACGTACCCTTGCACCTGGGAGGCAACATACCAAACGTGAGTCTCTCACGCTCCCACAAAATCTCCTATCTGTGCCCCTGACTATAGAGTCCCCAATTACTAATGCTCTGCTCCTCTCCCCCCTTCCCTTCTGAGCAACAGGGACAGACTCCGTGCCAGAGGCCCGTACCCCATGGCTTACCCCTGGTAAGTCCCCCCCCCCACAAGTATCCAAAGCGGTATACTTGTTTCTCAGGGGAACGACCGCAGGGGATCCCTGCACTGACTGCTTTTTCCCAGTCCCTCTTACAGTTACCCACCTATCTCCAATCTTTGGTGTAACTAATTCCCTGAAGCTGCTATCTATGACCCCTTCTGCCTCCCGAATGATCCAAAGTTCTTCCAACTCCAGCTCCAGTTCCCTAACTCGGTCTTGGAGGAGCTGGAGATGGCAGCACTTCCTGCAGGTAAAATCAGCAGGGACACTAACTGCATCCCTCACCTCAAACATCCTGCCGGAGGAACATTGCACTCCCTTCCCTGCCATTCCTCTAACTTTCTACCAAGATCTGGCTAACAACTAAATTAAATTTTTTATAAAAAATAATAATAATATAATAAAATATGGTACTTCCCTCAGACCAATGGGTTTTATTATTAGGTTAGAGGAGGAGGGCGGGTGGGAGACACTACACGTGTAGTGTCTCGGGTTTCCTCTCCACCAGAATTTATTGGGGAGGGTCTTCCCAGACGTCCGCGGGTCGACTTCCTTTCCCGCCTAAAACACTAATTAAAAAAAAAAACATTTCTCAGCTCCTTCTGAAATTGACTAACCAGCCAGCTCCACTCCCGCCGAAATCGACTGGCCTGCCCCTGCAAAGACAAGTGCTTTTAAAGGACAGACTTACCTCCCAGCAACCACTTCCGCAATGCTCCCGCTGAAACTGACTCACCAGCTGATTCTCCCGCCGAAATCGACTGTCTTTGAGAAAGTAACAAGGAAGTTAGACAAAGGAGAACCAGTGGACGTGATTTATTTAGATTTCCAGAAGGCCTTAGACAAGGTGCTGCATAGGAGACTGTTAAATAAGTTAAGAGCCCATGGTGTTCAGGGTAAGATCCTGGCATGGATAGAGGATTGGCTGACTGGCAGAAGGCAGAGAGTGGGGGTAAAGGGGTCTTTTTCAGGATGGCAGCTGGTGACTAGTGGTGTGCCTCAGGGGTCGGTGCTGGGACCACAACTTTTCACAATATACATTAATGATCTGGAAGAAGGAACTGAAGGCTCTGTTGCTAAGTTTGCAGATGATACAAAGATCTGTCGAGGGACAGGTAGTATTGAGGAAGCAAGGGGGCTGCAGAAGGACTTGGACAGGCTAGGAGAGCGGGCAATGAAGTGGCAGATGGAATACAATCTGGAAAAGTGTGAGGTTATGCACTTTGGAAAGAGGAATTTAGCCAGACTATTTTCTAAATGGGGAGATGCTTCGGAAATCAGAAGCACAAAGGGACTTGGGAGTCCTTGTTCACGATTCTCGAAAGGTTAATGTGCAGGTTCAGTCGGCCGTTAAGAAGGCAAATGCAATGTTAGCATTCATGTCGAGAGGGCTACTTCTGAGGCTGTATAAGGCTCTGGTCAGACCCCATTTGAAGTATTGAGAGCAGTTTTGGGCCCCGTATCGAAGGAAGGATGTGCTGGCCTTGGAAAGGGTCCAGAGGGGGTTCACAAGAATGATCCCTGGAATGAAGAACTTGTCGTATGAAGAACGGTTGAGGACTCTGGGTCTGTACTCCTTGGAGTTTAGAAGGATGAGGAGGGATTATTACACAGAGGGCCGTGGGTGCCTGGAACTCGCTGCCGGAGGAGGCGGTGGAAGCAGGGACGATAGTGACATTCAAGGGGCATCTTGACAAATACATGAATAGGATGGGAATAGAAGGATACGGACCCAGGAAGTGTAGAAGATTTTAGTTTAGAGGGCAGCATGGTCGGCACGGGCTTCGAGGGCCGAAGGGCCTGTTTCTGGGCTGTACTTTTCTTTGTTCTTTGCTCTTTGTTCTTATTGAAACTTACAAGATACTGCGAGGCCTGGATAGAGTGGACGTGGAGAGGATGTTTCCACTTGGAGGAAAAACTAGAACCAGAATCTCAGACTAAAGGGACGATCCTTTAAAACAGAGATGAGGAGGAATGTCTTCAGCCAGAGGGCGGTAAATCTGTGGAACTCTTTGCCGCAGAAGGCTGTGGAGGCCAAATCGCTGAGTGTCTTTAAGACAGAGATAGATAGGTTCTTGATCAATAAGGGGATCAGGGGTTATGGGGAGAAGGCAGGAGAATGGGGATGAGAAAATATCAGCCATGATAGAATGGTGGAGCAGACTCGATGGGCCGAGTGGCCTAATTCTGCTCCAATGTCTTATGGTCTTATGGTGAGCCTAACGTCAGGCAGCCGTTAGCATAGTGGTTAGCACTGTTGTTCCACAGCGCCAGGTTCCCAGGTTCGATTCCCGACTTGGGTCACTGTCTGTGCGGAGTCTGCACAGGTGGACAGTGAGAGCCTTTTCCCTCGGATGGTGATGTCTAGCACGAGGGGACATAGCTTTAAATTGAGGGGAGATAGATATAGGACAGATGTCAGAGGTAGGTTCTTTACTCAGAGAGTAGTAAGGGCGTGGAATGCTCTGCCTGCAACAGTAGTGGACTCGCCAACACTAAGGGCATTTAAATGGTCATTGGATAGACATATGGACGATAAGGGAATAGTGTAGATGGGCTTTAGAGTGGTTTCACAGGTTGACGCAACATTGAGGGCCGAAGGGCCTGTACTGCGCTGCAATGTTCTATGTTCTATGTTCTCCCCGAGTCTGCGTGGGTTTCCTCCGGGTGCTCCGGTTTCCTCCCACAAGTCCCGAAAGACGTGCTGTTGGTGAATTGGACATTCTGAATTCTCCCTCTGTGACCCGAACAGGCGCCGGAATGTGGCGACGAGGGGATTTACACAGTAACTTCATTGAAGTGTTAGTGTGAGCCTACCTGTGACAATAACAAAGATTATTAATAATTATATTTATTATCTGATACAGGCCCTTGATTTCAATGCCGATTGTTTCCTTATTCACCTTGCTGCCTTTCTCCCTAGTTCTTGATTCTCCCCCTGCTCTGAATCCTTACAGAGGTTCCCACCCCCTGGCATATCAGCTTAAACCCTCCCCAACCGCTCTAGCAAGTACCCCCCACAAGGACATCAGTCCCAGTCCTGCCCAGGTGTAACCCATCCAGTTTGTACAGGTCCCACCTCCCCCAGAACCAGTTCCAATGCCCCAGGAATCTGAACCCCTCCCCCTGACACCATCTCTCCAGCCACAGAGTTATCCGATATATCCTGCTATTCCGACTCTGACTAGCACGTGGTACTGGGAGTAATCCTGAGATCACTGCCTTTGAGGTCCGATTTCTCAACTTGCTTCCTAACTCCCTACATTCTGCTTTTAAGCTCACATTCCAGGCCCTCATCCCTTTTATTACCTCTGACGTTGGTACCGATGTGCACCACGCCCACTGACTGTACCCGCTCCCCCTCCAGAATGTCCTGTACCCGCTCCGAGACACCCTTGCCCCCAGCACCAAGGGGGCAACACACTCTGCTGGATTCTCGTTTGCTGCCATAGAAATGGCGATCTGTTCCCCCATCTACAAGTCAGAAGGAGGCCATTCGGCCCACCGAGTCTGTACCGACCCTCTGACAGAGCACCCTATCTGGCTAGTCCCAGGCCCGGCAAACATGTAACCCCACCTAACCTTCGGACAATAAGGGGCAATTCAGCACGGCCAATCCAACTAACCAACACATCTTTGGGCTGTGGGAGGAAACCGGAGCACCCGGAGGAAACCAACGCAGTCACAGGGAGAACGTGCAGACTCCGCACAGACACCCAATGTCGGAATTGAACCCGGGTCATTAGCCACCGTGCTGACCCGGGTCCCTGGTGCTGTGAGGCAGCAGTGCTAACCACTGTGTCACCGTGCTGCCCCGGGTTCCTGGCACTGTGAGGCAGCAGTGCTAACCACTGTGTCACCGTGCTGACCCGGGTTCCTGGCACTGTGAGGCAGCAGTGCTAACCACTGTGTCACCGTGCTGACCCGGGTCCCTGGTGCTGTGAGGCAGCAGTGCTAACCACTGTGTCACCGTGCTGCCCCGGGTTCCTGGCACTGTGAGGCAGCAGTGCTAACCACTGTGTCACCGTGCTGACCCGGGTTCCTGGCACTGTGAGGCAGCAGTGCTAACCACTGTGTCACCGTGCTGACCCGGGTCCCTGGTGCTGTGAGGCAGCAGTTCTAAGCACTGTGTCACCGTGCTGACCCGGGTCCCTGGTGCTGTGAGGCAGCAGTGCTAACCACTGTGTCACCGTGCTGACCCGGGTCCCTGAAGCTGTGAGGCAGCAGTGCTAACCACTGTGTCACCGTGCTGACCCGGTACACTGGTGCTGTGAGGCAGCAGTGCTAACCACTGTGTCACCGTGCTGACCCGGGTCCCTGGTGCTGTGAGGCAGCAGTTCTAACCACTGTGTCACCATGCTGACCCGGGTCCCTGGTGCTGTGAGGCAGCAGTGCTAACCACTGTGCCACCGCGCTGACCCGGGTCCCTGGTGCTGTGAGGCAGCAGTGCTAACCACTGTGTCACCGTGCTGACCCGGGTCACTGGCGCTGTGAGGCAGCAGTTCTAACCACTGTGTCACCGTGCTGACCCGGGTCCCTGAAGCTGTGAGGCAGCAGTGCTAACCACTGTGTCACTGTGCTGACCCGGGTCCCTGGCACTGTGAGGCAGCAGTGCTAACCACTGTGTCACCGTGCTGACCCGGGACACTGGCGCTGTGAGGCAGCAGCGCTAACCACGGTGTCAATTGACAGACAGACACTTTGGTCGAATTGAGTGGATTATAAATTAGGAAAAACCAATCAGAGATGAAAAGAAGGTGAGTCTTTAAGATAATAATCTCCTTAAAAATCACTTGTCGGGATGGAATAATCCATTCCGGGATCAGTCTATCTCTTTCTGAAACCTATTTATTTGCTGCTTGCTTTTGCTAAATCACCATTTTCCTTTTGTTTAAATCAATCCCTAATTTTGTTCTGTGAATGATGATTTGAAGAATTACCAGGATTTGTATTTTAAACTCAACCACTGTATTCGCTAAAGACAATCTACCTGACCTAAGTCTGTATTGTAACCAAAGTTTACCAGTGGACACTAAAGTTGCCAATAATGTTCAACAAAACTTTGCCAAAAAGCACAGCCTGAATCTCTATTATTTGGGAACTAAGAAGGGATAACGCATATCTAGAGTTCCGAAAAGACACAGAGATCCATCCGTGGTCCCAGTTATATTGCAGCAAGGAAACACAGTGATATCCCTCCAAACCTCTCTCAGTCCGACAGCACAATTAGATATACAATCGCAACCACATCCTCAAAACATTCTAATCTTCCGGATCCTGGGATTTGAGATGGGGCCAACTGTGTAACCAATATAGTGGCAGGTGTCCTGCTCTGCGATGTTCCTCCCCTGGGAGACAGACATAGGATTCGAGGATTAAGTCCCGAGATCGGATGTGGGGACTCTGGTAATTGAATTTTCATAGTAACTTCCCCCAAATGATTGGAGTCTTCCCTCATTCAGAAACTGATGATGTTTGATGCTTCTTTCTGTTGTTATGATGTGACAGGTAGTAAGTGCCAGGCTACCCAAATCCCAAAGGGAAACTTGAACAAGTTATCACAACAATTTGTAATTTATATTTGCACAGAAGATGTCTAAAGTCAGAGGAAAGAATTTCAAACCACTTGCCACTATTTTGAAAACTATATTTGAACATTTATTTTAAAGAAAAGAAAAAACATGAAAGACACAAAATAATATTGACACAGTTGACAGCATTTCTCCAAATATATCCCCAAATAATTTCTGCTTAATTCACGCTGAGCTAATTTGTTACTGCGATCACTGAAAACTTACACAGGCTTTTCTCTCACTCTCATTCCATACAGGGACCAAAGATTGTCACCAAAACCTTGCAGAAACAAACACTTTTCCCTGATAATGGCAGAAACTACTTCCTTACTGCTTCAACATCTCAGAACCACACCTACTGATACAGGTGTACATCTCGCTCTTCAAATATTTATGTTTCCCTTTCATCTTTCACTTTTATCGTTTGACCTTCCAATAGTCATCCCTGTTCTCAGAAGATGCAGTACATTCATGGTATTTTTATGGCCACTACTTTTGGGTTAACATACACTTAATACTTTGCTTTAGTTAGTTTAAGACATCCTTTAATTGTACATGTTCCTTTTGAAATAAACAATTAACTTCAAGTCACTTCCCTTATCTTCCTAATGCACATTTCCATTCAGCCGCTCCCTGGTTCAGTAATGGAGCCGGAAGATCCAGGACAGGTTTCTTTTGAGGCACTTACGAGGAAGCAACCACTGTGAGCGATTGTGATCGAGGTGTCGTTTCATTAGATTCCCCCCAGACATGAACTTGGTAAGAGACAGGTCCCGTTTGACGCACGACAATGCCAGATTGCCAGTGAGCACCATCATTGAAGTTATGAACCCGGCATCGTCAGGTTTGAATCAACAAAGAGGTCTACCTTGAACTGGGCAACGCCCTTACAAATCTTGGTTACGACACACCTTTGCACCGATATCCGGTCGAATCAATGTCCGTTGTGTACGATGAGTACGACCCATTAACATCCCAGCGGGGATACCCCAGTTACTGCCTGTGGCGTGATTGTGTCCAAAACTAGTAATCTAGCCAGTCTTGTGTCCCTCTTGTGTCCCCTCAGCACCTTACACGTTTCACTGAGATCATTGACAGGTCTTCTAAACTCCATCGGAATTGGCCAAACCTGTTCCAGCGTCCTCCATAAGAAAAGCCCTTCATCCCAGAAATCGGCCGAGCAAACCTCCTCTGATCTGATTCTAATGCAATTGTATCCCAGAAGGAGACCAAAACTGTGCACAGTATTCCAGATGTGTCTCCCCAAGGCCTCGTACAGCTGCAATCCACCTTACCTGCACATCTTTGGGATGTGGGGGTGAAACCCAGGCTGACTCGAGAAGAAAGTGCAAACTCCATACGACAGTGACCCGGGGCCGGAATCGAACCCGGGTCCTCCGCTCCGTGAGGCAGTAGTGCTAACCGTGGTGCGGCACGGAAGCACAGTGGTTTGCATTGTTGCTTTACAGCTCCAGGGTCCCAGGTTCGATTCTTGGCTTGGGTCACTGTCTGTGAATACTTTGCATCAGTATTCACCAAAGAGAAGGAATTGGTAGATGTTGAGTCTGGAGAAGGGTGTGTAGATAGCCTGGGTCACATTGAGATCCAAAAAGATGAGGTGTTGGGCGTCTTAAAAAATATTAAGGTAGATAAGTCCCCAGGGCCTGATGGTATCTACCCCAGAATACTGAAGGAGGCTGGAGAGGAAATTGCTGATGCCTTGACAGAAATCTTTGGATCCTCACTGTCTCCAGGTGATGCCCCGGAGGACTGGAGAATAGCCAATGTTGTTCCTCTGTTTAAGAAGGGTAGCAAGGATAATCCAGGGAACTACAGGCCGGTGAGCCTTACTTCAGTGGTAGGGAAATTACTGGAGAGAATTCTTCGAGACAGGATCTACTCCCATTTGGAAGCAAATGGACGTATTAGTGAGAGGCAGCATGGTTTTGTGAAGGGGAGGTCGTGTCTCACTAACTTGATAGAGTTTTTCGAGGAGGTCACTAAGATGATTGATGCAGGTAGGGCAGTGGATGTTATCTATATGGACTTCAGTAAGGCCTTTGACAAGGTCCCTCATGGTAGACTAGTACAAAAGGTGAAGTCACACGGGATCAGGGGTGAGCTGGCAAGGTGGATACAGAACTGGCTAGGTCATAGAAGGCAGAGAGTAGCAATGGAAGGATGCTTTTCTAATTGGAGGGCTGTGACCAGTGGTGTTCCACAGGGATCAGTGCTGGGACCTTTGCTCTTTGTAGTATATATAAATGATTTGGAGGAAAATGTAACTGGTCTGATTAGTAAGTTTGCAGACGACACAAAGGTTGGTGGAATTGCGGATAGCGATGAGGACTGTCAGAGGATACAGCAGGATTTAGATTGTTTGGAGACTTGGGCGGAGAGATGGCAGATGGAGTTTAATCCGGACAAATGTGAGGTAATGCATTTTGGAAGGTCTCATGCAGGTCGGGAATATACAGTGAATGGTAGAACCCTCAAGAGTATTGAAAGTCAGAGAGATCTAGGAGTACAGGTCCACAGGTCACTGAAAGCGGCAGCACAGGTGGAGAAGGTAGTCAAGAAGGCATACGGCATGCTTGCCTTCATTGGCCGGGGCATTGAGTATAAGAATTGGCAAGTCATGTTGCAGCTGTATAGAACTTTAGTTAGGCCACACTTGGAGTACAGTGTTCAATTCTGGTCACCACACTACCAGAAGGATGTGGGGGCTTTAGAGAGGGTGCAGAAGAGATTTACCAGAATGTTGCCTGGTATGGAGGGCATTAGCTATGAGGAGCGGTTGAATAAACTTGGTTTGTTCTCACTGGAACGACGGAGGGTGAGGGGCGACCTGATAGAGGATAGATAGGTAGAGGGGTCAATTACTAGGGGGCATATGTTTAAGGTGCGAGGGGCAAGGTTCAGAGGAGATGTATGAGGCAAGTTGTTCACACAGAGGGTAGTGGGTGCCTGGAACTCGTTACCGGAGGAGGTGGTGGAAGCAGGGACGATAGTGACGTTTGAGGGGCGTCTTGACAAATACATGAATAGGATGGGAATAGAGGGATACAGACCCAGGAAGTGTAGAAGATTGTAGTTTAGTTGGCAGCCTGGTCGGCACGGGCTTGGAGGGCCGAAGGGCCTGTTCCTGTGCTGTACATTTATTTTCTTTCTTCTGTGCGGAGTCTGCACGTTCTCCCCGTGTCTGCGTGGGTTTCCTCCGGGTGCTCCGGTTTCCTCCCACAAGTCCCGAAAGACATGCTGTTAGGTGAATTGGACATTCTGAATTCTCCCTCTGTGACCCGAACAGGCGCCGGAGTGTGGCGACTAGGGGCTTTTCACAGTAACTTCATTGCAGTGTTAATGTAAGTCTACTTGTGACAATAAAGATTATTTTTTTCAATTAAAAAACAAATCTCCCTTCCCCCATCTTGCCCTCTTCCCCAACATTCCCTTGCTTCTACTGTTAATATCGCGCTGCCATGTCACACTTATAATAATCACTCATAGATCAGTCAGTCCGGTTGAATGAATTTCAGTCATGCTTATTTATTTAAGAACATATTTTGGGACATTCACACAAAATTAACTGGAAAATACTTTTTTCCTGTGTCTCTAGAAATGTCCTTCAGCCACCAACAAGTGGTTGCAAAAAACTTCAAGATAAAAGTGACTTCAGATTTACAAAATTAATAGTCATTTCAACAAAGCCTTTAAAAGTAACTTTTACCAACGCTCCAAGGAATTTCCGACGGCTATAATTCCTCTGCTAATCAGTTGGACGGATCACATTCTTAAGGGAATCCTTATCTGGGTTTAGCCCCTTCCTTAGTTTCATTGGTTCAGCTGAGACCCCTTTGATCTGTTCAGGAAAGTGCCAGTCACTTAACAGGTGATTGGTTAATTAGACATTAATCAATTACTCCAAATGAATTAATTAACTTTCCCACGACTTTTGTCCCACGTTCAAACTCCCTACGTCATCTCTGGTCTCAGTTACGATATTGTTTCAAGCTTGGTGAATGTACCTTCATCTCAGTACTTGTGGTACATCAAGGTGATGAGAGGCATGGATCGAGTGGATAATCAGAGACTTTTTCCCAGGGTGGAAATGGCTGTCACGAGGGGACATAATTTTAAGGTGATTGGAGGAAGGTATAGGGGAGATGTCAGAGGTTCTTTACACAGAGAGTGGTGGGTGTGTGGAAGGCACTGCCAGCAGAGGTGGTGGAGTCAGAGTCATTCGGGACATTTAAGCGACTCTTGGATTGACACGTGGACAGCAGTAAATTGAAGGGGTGTAGATTAGGTTAATCTTAAATTAGGACAAGTGGTTGGCGCAACATCGTGGCCCAAATGTCCTGCACTGTGCTGTACTGTTCTATGTTTTATTATTCGTATCATTTGAGAGAGTCATGGACAGTATTCAAACAATTAAAACTTACTCATATTTCTACAAATTCAGCAATTTTCAAGAATCATTTTATCTAATATTTTAAAGGGCCCACCTCTATAATTGTTGAATCCAATGCCAGGACCATAAGAACATAAGAACATAAGAACTAGGAGCAGGAGTAGGCCATCTGACCCCTCGAGCCTGCTCCGCCATTTAATGAGATCATGGCTGATCTTTGTGGACTCAGCTCCACTCTCCGGCCCGTACACCATATCCCCGAATCCCTTTATTCTTTAGAAAGGTATCTATCTTTTTCTTAAAAACATTTAAAGAAGGAGCCTCAACTGCTTCACTGGGCAAGGAATTCCAGAGATTCACAACCCTTTGGGTGAAGAAATTCCTCCTGAACTCGGTCCTAAATCTACTTCCCCTTGTTTTGAGGCTATGTCCCCTAGTTCTGCTTTCACCCGCCAGTGGAAACAACCTGCCCGCATCTATACTATCTATTCCCTTCATAATTTTATATGTTTCAATAAGATCCCCCCGCATCCTTCTAAACTCCAATGAGTACAGTCCCAGTCTACTCAACCTCTCGTCATAATCTAATCCCCTCAACTCTGGGATCGACCTAGTGAATCTCCTCCCCACTCCCTCCAGTGCCAATATGTCCTTTCTCAGGTAAGGAGACCAAAACTGAACACAATACTCCAGATGTGGCCTCACCAACACCCTATACAATTGCAGCATAACCTCCCTCGTCTTGAACTCCATCCCTCCAGCAATGAAAGATAAAACTCGATTAGCCTTCTTAATCACCTGTTGCACCTGCACACCAACTTTTTGCGACTCGTGCACCAGCACACCCAGGTCCCTCTGCACAGCAGCATGTTTTAACATCTTACCGTTTAAATAATAATCCATTCTGCTGTTATTCCTCCCAAAATGGATAGCCTCACACTTGGCAACATTGAAGTCCATCTGCCAGACCCTAGCCCATTCACCTAACCTATCCAAATCCTTCTGCAGACTTCCGGTATCCTCTGCACTTTTTGCTTTACCACACATCTTAGTGTCGTCTGCAAACTTTGACACATTGCACTTGGTCCCCAACTCCAAATCATCTATGTAAATTGTGAACAACTGAGGGCCCAACACTGATCCTTGAGGGACACCACTAGTTACAGGTTGCCAACCAGAGAAACACCCATTTATCCCCACTCTCTGCTTTCTGTTAGTTAACCAATCCTCTATCCATGCTACCACTTTACCCTCAATGCCATGCATCTTTAGTTTATGCAGCAACCTTTTGTGTGGCACCTTGTCAAAAGCGTTCTGGAAATCCAGATATACCACATCCATTGGCTCCCCGTTATCTACCGCACTCGTAACGTCCTCAAAAAATTCTACCAATAGAACCGATAGAATTATGTCCAATATCAAACAACAGCAACTTAAACTGAAGTGTTCTGATTGACGTCAAGTCAACTCTGATTGGCCGAGGCGTTGCCATGGAGAATGCTTGAGGAACAATAGTCTCCCCAAAACCTTCGCATAATTCAAAAACAACGCAGCAACTTGGACACATTCCTCCTGTTTTTGTCTGAATCTGTGTCACTTGTAGAAAGTGTAAATGACTCACATTTAACCTTGACTGATTATCTTAAATTGGTTTAATTAGATAAGATAATTGGATTATCTTAAAGTGCTAACTTAGTAAGTGTTAATGTTAAATTAGTTAGTGTTAGTGACAAAGTAGTTAGTGTTAGTGACAAAGTAGTTAGCGTTAGTGCTAACTGAGTTAGTGTTAGTGTTAAATTAGTGTTAGTGACAAAGTAGTTAGCGTTAGTGCTAACTGAGTTAGTGTTAGTGTTAAATTAGTGTTAGTGACAAAGTAGTTAGCGTTAGTGCTAACTGAGTTAGTGTCAGTGACTTTTCAGGCTGATGGTGGTTATAAACTCCTGGACACTGAGGAATCCTCTTGTTGCTCGTCCAACAGCCCCCTACACCTGGCATTGTCAAACTCGGGGGTGTGACCCGCGGGTGGGTCGCGGGTGGGTGTCGGGAGGGTCGCGGAGCCGTCCATTGTGGTGCTCCCAGTCGTGCAAATCCACGCGCAACAGCTGGCTTTTAACCATGCCGGCTGCAAGCGGCCTTCAAAAAGGCCGCGACCATAGAAATACAATTTGGCCGCACTGCGCATGCGTGTCCGATCATTGGTGCGCTGCACATGCCCACCGATGATCAGGCAAGCTTTCGCAGTGTGGCCAAATTTTTTTAATATGTTTTTTGGCAAGTTCGGGGAACCAAAGGGACGATTGGGGCCAAAGGGACCCAAAACCATTTCCTCCATTTTTATCAGCAACAAACAAGGTAAGAGAAAATGGTGGATCGCGCAGGTCAGCCGGCGTGGGTCGCGCAGGTCAGCCGGCGTGGGTCGCGAAGGTCAGCCGGCGTGGGCCGCGAAGGTCAGCCGGCGTGGACAGCGAAGGTCGGCCGGCGTGGACAGCGAAGGTCGGCCGGCATGGACAGCGAAGGTCGGCCGGCGTGGACAGCGAAGGTCGGCCGTGTTGGGTCCTGAAGGTCGGCCGGGTTGGGTCCTGAAGGTCGGCCGGGTTGGGTCCTGAAGGTCGGCCGGGTTGGGTCCTGAAGGTCGGCTGGGTTGGGTCCTGAAGGTCGGCTGGGTTGGGTCCTGAAGGTCGGCCGGGTTGGGTCCTGAAGGTCGGCCGGGTTGGGTCCTGAAGGTCGGCCGATGGTAAAAATGGGTCCCCGGAAACAGAGTTTGATAAACACTGGTCTACACGGAGTCACCTCCAGACTGAAATCCAGCTCCTCCCACAGTGATGACATCACCCTGTTGGGGCGTAACCAGGATCACAAACCCGTCTCCAGGTGACATCACAAAGGAGACAACAGCCAATCACAGCAGCTCGAATGATGTCACCGAGCAGCTGTGGCCCCTCCCACTCAAGATGTAACAGGGTCACATGACCAGGCTCTTGTCCAGTCTGTCTACAGGATCATCATATAACCTGTGTTCATGGCCAATCCGTCCTGTCTCTGACTCCGCGGACTCCCCATGGACGGAGTCTCCTGAGAGCATCTCCCAAAATGTCCCCTCATCAACCCTGTCTCTGGTGTTACTAATGTGACGTTCCACTATTCAGTAATGTCCCTGCACACCTCACACTTTATACCTCACACAGACTCCCTCTCTTTATATCAGGGAATGTGTCTGTACTGCTCCAGTAGGAAGCAGTTTGAGGGAATGGTGTTGGGATGGGGCAGGAATGTCACTGCCTCCTCTATGTCTGAAATCACTTCATTCCCTGGAATAGGAAGGGGCATCAGAGGCAATAATTGTTGGAATGATAAGGAGTATCCAGTGATTTGAGTATTGGAGCAATAATTATATCAGGCCAATGACTGGTTAAACCTTCCCCACAATAGTCCATCAAATATTCCCAGATCACGTTCATCACAGGGTTACACACAGAACAAACCACTTTCTACAAAGTCCCCATCAAACACTCCCAGGACAGGTACAGCACGGGGTTAGTTACAGAGTAAAGCTCCCTCTACACTGTCCCCATCAAACACTCCCAGGACAGGTACAGCACGGGGTTAGATACAGAGTAAAGCTCCCTCTACACTGTCCCCATCAAACACGCCCAGGACAGGTACAGCACGGGGTTAGGTAGAGAGTAAACCTCCCTCTACACTGCCCCCATCAAACACTCCCAGGACAGGTACAGCATGGGGTTAGATACAGAGTAAAGCTCCCCCTACACGGTCCCCATCAAACAATCCCAGGACAGGTACAGCACGGGGTTAGATACAGAGTAAAACTCCCTCTACACTGTCCCCATCAAACACTCCCAGGACAGGTAGAGCACGGGGTTAGATACAGAGTAAAGCTCCCTCTACACTGTCCCCATCAAACACTCCCAGGAAATGTACAGCATGGGGTTAGATACAGAGTAAAGCTCCCTCTACACTGACCCCATCAAACACTCCCAGGACAGGTACAGCACGGGGTTAGATACAGAGTAAAGCTCCCTCTACACTGACCCCATCAAACACTCCCAGGACAGGTACAGCACGGGGTTAGATACAGAGTAAAGCTCCCTCTACGCTGTCCCCATCAAACACTCCCAGGACAGGTACAGCACGGGGTTAGATACAGAGTAAAGCTCCCTCTACACTGTCCCCATCAGACACTCCCAGGACAGGGACAGCACAGGGTTAGATACAGAGTAAAGCTCGCTCTACAGTGTCCCCCATCAAACACTCCCAGGACAGGTACAGCACAGGGTTAGATACAGAGTAAAGCTCCCTCTACACTGTCCCCATCAGACACTCCCAGGACAGGTACAGCACAGGGTTAGATACAGAGTAAAGCTCCCTCTGCACTGTCCCCATCAAACACTCCCAGGACAGGGACAGCACGGGGTTAGATACAGAGTAAAGCTCCCTCTACACTGACCCCATCAAACACTCCCAGGACAGGTACAGCACGGTGTTAGATACAGAGTAAAGCTCCCTCTACGCTGTCCCCATCAAACACTCCCAGGACAGGTACAGTACGGGGTTAGATACAGAGTAAAGCTCCCTCTACACTGTCCCATCAGACACTCCCAGGACAGGTACAGCACAGGGTTAGATACAGAGTAAAGCTCCCTCTACACTGTCCCCATCAGACACTCCCAGGACAGGTACAGCACAGGGTTAGATACAGAGTAAAGCTCCCTCTGCACTGTCCCCATCAAACACTCCCAGGACAGGGACAGCACGGGGTTAGATACAGAGTAAAGCTCCCGCTACACTGGCCCCATCAAACACTCCCAGGACAGGTACAGCACGGTGTTAGATACAGAGTAAAGCTCCCTCTACGCTGTCCCCATCAAACACTCCCAGGACAGGTACAGTACGGGGTTAGATACAGAGTAAAGCTCCCTCTACACTGTCCCATCAGACACTCCCAGGACAGGGACAGCACAGGGTTAGATACAGAGTAAAGCTCCCTCTACACTGTCCCCATCAAACACTCACTGGACAGGTACAGCACAGGGTTAGATACAGAGTAAAGCTCGCTCTACAGTGTCCCCCATCAAACACTCCCAGGTCACTTACAGCACGGGGAGAGATACAGAGTAATGCTCTGTATCTTGATATCAAGTCAACTCTGATTGGCCGAGGCGTTGCCATGGAGAATGCATGGGGAACAATAGTCTCCACAAAACTTCCGCATCATTCAAAAACAACGCAGCAACTTGAACACATTCCTCCTGTTTTTGTCTGAATCTGTGTCACTTGTAGAAAGTGTAAATGACTCACATTTAACCTTGACTGATTATCTTAAATTGGTTGAATTAGATAAGATAATTGGATTATCTTAAAGTGCTAACTTAGTTAGTGTTAGTGTTAAATGAGTTAGTGTTAGTGACAAATTAGTTTGTGTTAGTGACAAAGTAGTTAGTATTAGTGCTAATTTAGTTAGTGTTAGTGTTAAATTAGTGTTAGTGACAAATTAGTTAGTATTAGTGACAAAGTAGTTAGTATTAGTGCAAATTTAGTTAGTGTTAGTGTTAAATTATTTGTCAGCGCACTAAAAATTGCTCAACAAGTGCTGCCCAATCACACAGGAGGCTTTATTTTGTGTGTTGCGAGCACGAGCTGGTTGGGTACGGCCTGTACTTTGCCTGTTATTAACAATCAGAGAAACATGCAGTTTGATTAGATCAGCTGGTCATTGGCACTAACGCTTTCCGTACCTGGCATCGTACCGACCGGCACTGAGATTCAGACACAATGTGGATCAAAGTCTTTTCAGGCTGATGGTGGTTATAAAGTCCTGGACACTGAGGAATCCGCTTGTTGCTCTTCCAACAGCCCCCTACACCTGGCATTGTCAAACTCGGGGGTGTGACCCGCGGGTGGGTCGTGGGCGGGTGTCGGGAGGGTCGCGGAGCCGTCCATTGTGGCGCTCCCGATTGCCGCAAATCATTGATGCAGAGTAAAGCTCCCCATCAAACACTCCCAGGACAGGTACAGAACGGGGTTAGATACAGAGTAAAGCTCCATCTACACTGTCCCCATCAAACACTCCCAGGACAGGTACAGCATGGGGTTAGATACAGCGTAAAGCTCCCTCTACACTGTCCCCATCAAACACTCCCAGGACAGGTACAGCATGGGGTTAGATACAGCGTAAAGCTCCCTCTACACTGTCCCCATCAAACACTCCCAGGACAGGTACAGCACGGGGTTAGATACAGAGTGAAACTCCCTCTACACTGTCCCGATCAAACACTCCCAGGACAGGTACAGCACGGCGTTAGATACAGAGTAAAGCTCCCTCTACACTGTCCCCATCAAACACTCCCAGGACAGGTACAGCACTGGGTTAGATACAGAGTAAAACTCCCTCTACACTGTCCCGATCAAACACTCCCAGGTCAGGTACAGCACGGGGTTAGATACAGAGTAAAGCTTCCTTCCTACACTGTCGCTATCAAACACTCCCAGGACAGGTACGGCAGGGGGTTAGATACAGCGTAAAGCTCCCTCTACACTGTCCCCATCAAACACTCCCAGGACTGGTACAGCACGGGGTTAGATACAGAGTGAAACTCCTTCTACACTGTCCCGATCAAACACTCCCAGGACAGGTACAGCACGGCGTTAGATACAGAGTAAAGCTCCCTCTACACTGTCCCCATCAAACACTCCCAGGACAGGTACAGCACTGGGTTAGATACAGAGTAAAACTCCCTCTACACTGTCCCGATCAAACACTCCCAGGACAGGTACAGCACGGGGTTAGATACAGAGTAAAGCTCCCTCTACACTGTCCCCATCAAACACTTCCAGGACAGGTACAGCACGGGGTTAGATACAGAGTAAAGCTCCCTCTACACTGTCCCCATCAAACACTCCCAGGACAGGTACAGCACGGGGTTAGATACAGAGTAAAGCTCCCTTCCTACACTGTCGCTATCAAACACTCCCAGGACAAGTACGGCAGGGGGTTAGACACAGAGTAAAGCTCCCTCTACACTGTCCCCATCAAACACTCCCAGGACAGGTACAGCACGGGGTTAGATACAGAGTAAAGCTCCCTCTACACTGTCCCCATCAAACACTCCCAGGACAGGTACAGCACGGGGTTAGATACAGAGTAAAGCTCCCTCTACACTGTCCCCATCAAAAACTCCCAGGACAGGTGCTATAGAAAGGATAGAACAGGAGGTAAGAGAGGAGTGGGAGTGGCGTTTTTGATTAGGGAGAACATCACAGCAGTACTTAGAGGGGATATATCCGAGGGTTCGCCCACTGAGTCTATATGGGTGGAACTGAAAAATAAGAATGGAGAGATCACCTTGGTAGGACTGTACTACAGGCCCCCAAATAGTCAGCGAGAAATTGAGGAGCAAATATGTAAGGAGATTACAGATAGCTGCAAAAATAATAATGTGGTCGTAGTAGGGGACTTTAACTTTCCCAACATTGACTGGGACAGCCATAGCATTAGGGGCTTGGATGGAGGGAAATTTGTTGAGTGTATTCAGGAGGAATTTCTCATTCAGTATGTGCATGGACCGACCAGAGAGGGGGCAAAACTTGACCTCGTCTTGGGAAATAAGGAAGGGCAAGTGACAGAAGTGCTAGTGAGGGATCACTTTGGGACAAGTGACCATAACTCCATTAGTTTTTAGATAGCTATGGAGAATGATAGGTCTGGCCCAAGAGTTAAAATTCGTAATTGGGGCAAGGCCAATTTTGATGGTATCAGACAGGAACTTGCAGAGGTAGATTGGGGGAGACTGTTGGCAGGCAAAGGGACGGCTGGTAAATGGGAGGCTTTTAAAAATGTGTTAACCAGGGTGCAGGGTAAGCACATTCCCTTTAGAGTGAAGGGCAAGGCTGGTAGAAGTAGGGAACCCTGGATGACTCGAGATATTGAGACTCTGGTCAAAAAGAAGAAGGAGGCATATGACGTACATAAGTAACTGGGATCAAGTGGATCCCTTGAAGAGTATAGAGATTGTCGAAATAGAGTTAAGAGGGAAATCAGGAGGGCAAAAAGGGGACATGAAATTGCTTTGGCAAATAATGCAAGGGAGAATCCAAAGAGATTCTACAGATACATAAAGGGGAAAAGAGTAACTAGGGACAGAGTAGGGCCTCTTAAGGATCAACAAGGACACCTATGTGCAGAGCCACAAGAGTTGGGTGAGATCCTGAATGAATATTTCTCATCGGTATTCACGGTGGAGAAAGGCATGGATGTTAGGAAACTAAGGGAAATAAATAGTGATGTCTTGAGAAGTGTGCATATTACAGAGGAGGAGGTGCTGGAAGTCTTAAAGCGCATCAAGGTAGATAAATCCCCGGGACCTGATGAAATGTATCCCAGGATGTTGTGGGAGGCTAGGGAGGAAATTGCGGGTCCACTAACAGAGATATTTGAATCATCGGCAGCCACAGGTGAGGTGCCTGAAGATTGGAGAGTGGCGAATGTTGTGCCCTTGTTTAAGAAGGGCAGCAGGGAAAAGCCTGGGAACTACAGACCGGTGAGCCTAACGTCTGTTGTAGGTAAGTTGCTAGAAGGTATTCTGAGAGACAGGATCTACAAGCATTTAGAGAGGCAAGGACTGATTCGGGGCATTCTGCGTGGCTTTTTGCGTGGAAAATCATGTCTCACAAATTTGATTGAGTTTTTTGAGGGGGTGACCAAGAAGGTAGATGAGGGCAGTGCAGTAGACGTTGTCTACATGGACTTTAGCAAAGCCTTTGACAAGGTACCGCATGGTAGGTTGTTGCAGAAGGTTAAAGCTCACGGGATCCAGGGTGAGGTTGCCAATTGGATTCAAAATTGGCTGGACGACAGAAGGCAGAGGGTGGTTGTAGAGGGTTGTTTTTCAAACTGGAGGCCTGTGACCAGTGGTGTGCCTCAGGGATCGGTGCTGGGTCCACTGTTATTTGTGATTTATATTAATGACTTGGATGAGAATTTAGGAGGCATGGTTAGTAAGTTTGCAGATGACACCAAGATTGGTGGCACAGTGGATAGTCAAGAAGGTTATCTAGGATTGCAACGGGATCTTGATCAATTAGGCCAGTGGGCCGACGAATGGCAGATGGAGTTTAATTTAGATAAATGTGAGGTGATGCATTTTGGCAGATCGAATCAGGCCAGGACCTACTCAGTTAATGGTATGGCGTTGGGGAGAGTTATAGAACAAAGAGATCTAGGAGTACAGGTTCATAGCTCCTTGAAGGTGGAGTCGCAGGTGGACAGGGTGGTGAAGAAGGCATTCGGCATGCTTGGTTTCATTGGTCAGAACATTGAATACAGGAGTTGGGACGTCTTGTTGAAGTTGTACAAGACATTGGTACGGCCACACTTGGAATACTGTGTGCAGTTCTGGTCACCCTATTATAGAAAGGATATTATTAAACTGGAAAGAGTGCAGAAAAGATTTACTAGGATGTTGCCGGGACTTGATGGTTTGAGTTATAAGGAGAGGCTGGATAGACTGGGACTTTTTTCCCTGGAGCGTAGGAGGCTGAGGGGTGATCTTATAGAGGCCTATAAAATAATGAGGGGCATAGATAAGGTAGATAGTCAACATATTTTCCCAAAGGTAGGGGAGTCTAAAACGAGAGGGCATAGGTTTAAGGTTTAAGGTGAGAGATTCAGAAAGGCCCAGAGGGGCAATTTCTTCACTCAGAGGGTAGTGAGTGTCTGGAATGGGCTGCCAGAGGTAGTAGTAGAGGCGGGTACAATTGTGTCTTTTAAAAAGCATTTAGATAGTTACATGGGTAAGATGGGTATAGAGGGTTATGGGCCAAGTGCGGGCAACTGGGACTAGCTTAATGGTAAAAACTGGGCGGCATGGACTGGTTGGGCCGAAGGGCCTGTTTCCATGCTGTAAACTTCTATGATTCTAGGTACGGCACGGGGTTAGATACAGAGTAAAGCTCCCTCTACACTGTCCCCATCAAACACTCCCAGGACAGGTACAGCACGGGGTTAGATACAGAGTAAAGCCCCCTCTACACTGTCCCCATCAAACACTCCCAGGACAGGTACAGCACGGGGTTAGGTACAGAGTAAAGCTCCCTCTACACTGTCCCCATCAAACACTCCCAGGACAGGTACAGCATGGGGTTAGATACAGAGTAAAGCTCCCACTACACTGTCCCCATCAAACACTCCCAGGACAGGTACAGCACGGGGTTAGATACAGAGTAAAGCTCCCTCTACACTGTCCCCATCAAACACTCCCAGGACAAGTACAGCACGGGGTTAGATACAGAGTAAAGCTCCATCTACACTGTCCCCATCAAACACTCCCAGGACAGGTACAGCACGGGGTTAGATACAGAGTAAAGCTCCATCTACACTGTCCCCATCAAACACTCCCAGGACAGGGACAGCACGGGGTTAGATACAGAGTAAAGCTCCCTCTACACTGTCCCCATCAAACACTCCCAGGACAGGTACAGCACGGGGTTAGATACAGAGTAAAGCTCCCTCTACACTGTCCCCATCAAACACTCCCAGGACAGGTACAGCACGGGGTTAGATACAGAGTAAAGCTCCCTCTACACTGTACCCATCAAACACTCCCAGGACAGGGACAACGCAGGGTTAGATACAGAGTAAAGCTCCAGACCACAGCAATGTGGTTGTATCAGGTTGTCAACAGGTGGACAGGGTGGTGAAGGAGGCATTCAGCAGGCTGGGTTTCATTGGTCAGATTATTGAATACAGGAGTTGGGATGTATTGTTGAAGTTGTAGCAGACATTGCTAAGACCACACATGGAATCCTGTGTTCAGTTCTGGTCACCCTATTATAGGAAGGATGTTGTTAAACTAGAAAGAGTGCAGTAGGAAGTCTTACAACACCAGGTTAAATTCTGTAGCAGCTCGGACACTGAACGGCCTAACGGAATGGCACGGAATAGCACACTTCAGCTCAGGCCCATCAGAAAACACAGGGCACGGAATGAGCTTTGACTTTTCGGGGTGGAGATATTTGCAGTCTTTCCAGCCTGCCACAAGGGGGAGCTACAATGTCAACACAGTTGTGGGGGGAGATTTCCCTTCGGAAAGAATATGTGGAGAGGTTGGACAACATCTGCTCCTGGTTCTGGGTCTGTTGATTTGGGGGGAGGGGGAGCAGATGTTTTCGTGCCATTGAGTCACGGGTCAGCCCAGGTTTCTGCCTGTGTCCCTGAACAGCGAGTTGTTCATTTCTGTGTGAGCTCTCTGGTGCTCTGGGGTAAAAGACAGGTGATATCCTGCAGGGAATTCTCTGTCCAATATTCAGTCAGGGGCCTGGGAGCAGAGCATCATCCTGTCCTCTCGTCACAAATGGGATGTGGTGGGTCTGGGACAGAAGGGAAATTACAGGAGGATGATAAGGATGTGCTACTAAAAAGATTAATGATGGAATGTGCCAATTTGCTTTGTTAGCCCAGTCTGGGGTCATTCAGGCAGAGGTCGCTGCAAATGAACAGCACTGACACCAAATGCTTAGCTCCCAAACCCCCTTTTGGGTGTAATGTCAAGGCTCCAGTACGAGTGAGGATGCATTATACAGTGCAAGCTCACAGCTTGCTTCGTGCCCTGAAGGTACATTAAGCAGCAACATTAAAGGGGCTGGTGCAGGAGGATCGCCGACATCTGAAAGTTGCCCTCCAAGCCAGCCACCACGCTGACGTGGATATATATCTGACAGGGTCAGAATGCTGGAACTCCCTCCCTAACAGCACTGAGGGTGTACCTACACCACACGCACTGCAGCGCTTCAACACGGCAGCTCACCACCACCTTCTCAAGGGCAATTAGGGATGGGCAATAAACACTGGCCCAGACAGCAAAGCCCACACCCAAGAGGTGAACTAAAAAACACGGTTCCATTTAGTCCGAATTCTGAGAATTTGTCGAGGTCGTGATTGTCGAAAATTATAAGAAAACCAATTAAAGATTTTTATTTTGCCCCTGCCGTGTGTTTAGAATACTGGTATAATTATAATACAACGAGGGCAGCACGGTGGCACAGTGGTTCTCTGTCGGTTATTCTTTTGTCTACTATGTACGTCCTGTGTACGTTCCCCCGGCCGCAGAAATATACTTTTCACTGGACTTCGGTACGTGTGAGAATAAAAACCAATCAATCAATAGCTGCTGGACGGGGACTGTGGCAGGCGGTGAGGGAACCAACAAGAGGGACAAACATACTTGACCCCATCCTCACCAAGCTGCCTGCTGCAGAGGGATCTGTCCATGACAGGATCGGTAGAAGTGACCGCCGCACAGTCCTTGTGGAGACAAAGCCCCGTCTTCACATTGAGGATCCCTCCATCGTGCTGTGTGGAACTACAACTGCGCGAACAGATCGAGCCACTCCAGCCTGGCCCTCCATGAGGTGCTGGGGGCCATCAGCAGCAGCACTGTACTCAGCCTCAATCTGATTCATAGATTCATAGAATTTACAGTGCCGAAGGAGGCCATTCGGCCCATCGAGTCTGCACCGGCCCTTGGAAAGAGCACCCCACTTAAGCCCACACCCCCACCCTATCCCCGTAACCCAGTAACCCCACCTAATCTTTTTTGGACACTAAGGGCAATTTATCATGGCCAATCCACCTAACCTGCACATCTTTGGACTGT
The DNA here is from genome assembly GCF_047496885.1 of Scyliorhinus torazame. NCBI lineage: Eukaryota > Metazoa > Chordata > Chondrichthyes > Carcharhiniformes > Scyliorhinidae > Scyliorhinus > Scyliorhinus torazame. The sequence continues at coordinate 364,465,512 of NC_092710.1, forward strand.
GGGAGGAAACCGGAGCACCCGGAGGAAACCCACGGAGACATGGGGAGAACGTGCAGACTCCGCACAGACAGTGACCCAAGCCGGGATCGAACCTGGGACCCTGGCGCTGTGAAGCAACAGTGCTAACCACTGAGCTACTGTGCCGCCCATTTCCCAACAAGAAGTCAAGTTTTGCCCCCTCCCCATTCGGCCCAACCACGTACTGAATGAGAAATTCCTCCTGAATACACTCGACAAATGTCTCTCCATCCAAACCCCTGGTGCTATGGCTGTCCCAGTTAATGTTGGGAAAGTTAACGTCCCCGACTATTACCACCCTATTGTTCCAGCAGCTATCTGTAATCTCCTGAGCAGTTTCTATTCAAACCCGTTTCCCCGGTGACGTTACTCGCGAGATGAACAAAGGACAAGAGTGGATTTGTTGTTCAACCCAATGTTATTCCAGAATCTTATTGTCCAAACTCGATTAACAAAAACAACTGGAGTCAAATGTTTCCACAAGGCCCAAAATCAAACCTGATCATCAAACAAACATCGACTAAATGTCTTTCTGTCTCTCAGTGTCCAGAGTAAAATGAGCTGGCACAAACATCGCAGCAAATGCTCTGCCTTTATCTGTCTCTCACTAACTTAACTGTGACAATTGTTCTGCTATCTCTGTAAGGTGGGGAATAAAATATCCCTGTGATCACAGAGCTGTCTTTAAAACTGATGGGGGAAATCTCGGAATAATGTTCACCCTGTGCTGATCGGGGCTGTGTCCATTCCCTGAAATGTGAATGTTTAAGAAGGTGATTTCTGATTCCAGTATCTGAGTATCCAATAGCAGGGCCGGCCCTCTCACTGACCCTGTATTGTTATAGAGTGAATGTCCCAGGTGTCAGCGTGAAGACCAATCCTTTTCCCGCTGATTGACACAATCGGGTGGGTGTAAAAGGAGCCGCGATTCCCGATATCTCAGATTGTATTACTGCCCAAGGGGAGATTCCAGCCTCTCCTGTGATCTCTGTGAGGGGAAGTTGTCCTGGGATGTGGAACTGAAACATATCTGAACAGGAATGTCCCACCTTTTACCTGCGTCTGTGAGGACGTCGCTGATCTCAACCTGCTGCCGGTTGTGTCAACGGTTTATTCCTTGTCTGGGAAAGGGGAAAATTAAACCAGCAGTGTTCCTGTTCCTGCTGGAATCCACTGACCTCTGCTCTACAAACTCCACACCTGGTTTTTTATTTTCCTTTTTTAAATAAATTTAGAGTACCCAATTCATTTTTCCAATTAAGGGGCAATTCAGCGTGTTCAATCCACCTACCCTGCACATCTTTGTGTTGTGGGGGTGAGACCCACGCAGACACGGGGAGAATGTGCAAACTCCACACGGACAGTGACCCAGAGCCGGGATCGAACCCGGGACCTCGGCGCCGTGAGGCAGCAGTGCTAACCACTGTGCCACCGTGCTGCCCCTCACGTGGGTTTTAATGAGGACAGGATTGGGATCAGCTGTGCCGGTATCCCAGACGACGAGGGAACACAAGTTCAAGGGGAGGGGCGGAAGGTTCAGTGGAGGGAAGATTTTTTATCAAAAAAACATTTTATTGAGGCATTTGTGATTTTTTAACAACAGTTTTGAATGTAAACAAACCTCAGTAAATACCCCCCCCCCCCCCCCCCCCCCCCCCCCCACCGACAACCACACCCAGCCAACATGGCTTAATCCAGAGTTCCCCAGTCCCCCCTCCTCCTCTTGCCGATCCGACCTCAACTATCTGCCCTCCGCTCCCTCCCTACCCCCCCCCCCACCCCCCCCCCCCGCCCCCCCCCCCACTAGCGTATCTGTGACAGGTTAGTTTTCCCCGAAGAAGTTGATAAACGGCTGCCACCTCCGAACGAACCCTAACGTTGATCCTCTCGGGGTGAACTTCATTTTCTCAAGCCTGAGAAAATCGGCCACGTCGCTGAGCCAAACCCCCGATTTCGGGGGCTCCGAGTCCCTCCTCGCCAATAAGATCCGTCTCCGGGCTACCAGGGAGGCAAAGGCCAAAACCTCAGCCCCTCTTGCCCCCTGGACTCCAGGGTCTTCCGACACTCCAAAAATCGCCACCTCTGGACTCGGTGCCACCCTCGTTTTTAACACCGTGGGCATGACCTCCGCACACCCCTGCCAGAATCCCCTCAGCTTCGGACATGCCCAAAACATGTGGACATGATTCGCGGCCCTCACGCACACCTCACACACCTGTCCTCTGCCCAAACAAACCTGCCCCTCCGGGTCACCGTCATGTGTACCCTGTGGACCACCTTAAATTGTACCAGGCTGAGCCTGGCACGTGATGAAGACGTGTTCACTCTACTCAGGGCATCCTCCCACAGACTCCTTGCCCAACTCATCTTCCCATTTACGCTTTACCTCCCCTACCTGGGTTCCTCTCACTCCATGAGCTCTTTATGAATTTCTGAGACCTTCCCCTCCCCCACCCCCGATTTCGACACTACCTTGTCCTGTATCCCCTGTGGCGGGAGGAGCGGAAAGGTGGAAACCTGCCTTTGTACAAAGTCCCTCACCTGCAGATAGCGAATCCCATTCCCACCCGGCAATTCAAACTCCTCCTCCAAATCCTCCACACAGGGAAAGCTCCCATCAATAAACAGATCCCCCAGCCTCCCAATCCCTGCTCTCGGCCACCTCCGAAACCCCCCATCCATCCTCCCCGGGACAAACCGGTGATTACCACCGATTGGAGCCCACACCGACACTCCCTCCACTCCCATATGCTGCCGCCATTGTCCCCAAACTCTCAGAGCTGCCACCACCACCGGGCTTGTAGGGTACCGAGCTGGCGAGATCGGCAGAGGTGCCGTTACCAATGCCCCCAAGCTTGTGCCCCTACATGATGCCGCCTCCACCCACTCCCACCCCGACCCCTCCCCACGACCCACTTCCTGATCATGGCTATATTTGCTGCCCAATAACAGTTCTTAAAATTGGGTGGGGCCTCTTAAAAAAGGCTGTAGAATAAAAATAGGGAGACACTGGAATATGAAGTCTCAGGAGAAACGTCATCTTTACGGTCTGTACCCCCCCCCCCCCCCCCCCCCCCCCCCGCCCCCCCCCCCGCCAGTGACAAAGGGAGCATGTCCCACCTCCGAAAGTCCTCCTTCATCTGCTCAACTAACCGGGTCAGATTTAATTTGTGTAACTGCTCCCATCCCCGTGCCACCTGAATACCCAGGTAGCGAAAACCTACTACCATCACTTTCAACGGCAGAATAATAATCTTTATTAGTGTCACAAGTAGGCTCACATTAACACTGCAATGAAGTTACTGTGAAAAGCCCCTAGTCGCCACATTCCGGCGCCTGTTCGGGTCACAGAGGGAGAATTCAGAATTCTCAGCGGGTACGGGAATTGAACCCTCGCTGCTGGCCTTGTTCTGCATCACAAACCAGCTGTCTAGCCCACTGAGCTGAACCAGCCCCTAACCTGGGCACCCCCCCAATCTCCTCTCCTGCCCCCTCGCCTGGATCGCAAAGACCTCACTCTGACCCATATTCAATTTATACCCCGAAAACCCGCCAAATTCCCCTGGAACCCGCAAAAGCTAATTTTAAACATTTATTTTAAAATATCAAACACAATAAGTTGTTGAATATATGACTGCACCAATCTTGCGCTGTATCGGGGCTCTCTACCAGGCGGCATGTTGTCACCAGCCTACTTTTGTTTAAACAAGAAACATGGTCATGGACATATTTTATTTACCCATCTGTCCTTTACACCTAGTCCTGCAGTCTCAGAATTAAAACATCTGTGTTGTGAGACAGGTTAGTTTCACCCTACTGATGATCACAAAGTATTTGTGTCAGGGAAGTTTTAACCCTGAACTAATGAAACACCGGCTTGGTCACATGTCATATGTATTGCAGCGGTCATATGTATTTCAACAGTCCGAACTTCCAATGAACACCATAAAACTAATATTTTCTTATTCTTACATACGTGATTCTGTACCCTGATTAAAATCTCTTGTGTATGAAAATTACCCTGGAAATGTCATTGTTAACTACACTCAAACTATAATCTTTTAAATCACTATGTCAGACGACGCACCAAAATAAGTTAGGTAACAATCATTCTGGAGCCTATTCTAAAATTCCAGATTATAAACCCAAGGTTACTTTCTTAGAAGATAAACCTTAGCAGAGAGATATTAACATTCACAGACCAAACACACACATTCTCACAGGTCGCAAATATCAGCGTAAAGAGACAGCAATTTCACAATCGCTTCATTAAAATACTGAACAAAATCTACCATTCTCATTCGGCATGAAACTTTATCTATGTTATTCCATTTCAGTCGATTGCCACTGATTAACTTTCTAGGCATTAGCTATTCTTAGAGACGTATATTTCTTTGCACAGGTGACCTGCTTGCTGAAATGGTTACGTTTTTGTGCAGAATCGAAAGAGGCGGAGAACTTGGCATGATGCCATTTTTATCTGGTACGTGACCTCAAACTTTATTTATTCTTTCCTTCAATGTTACTCAAATTTCTTTCTTGTTCTTCAAACTGAATTCAATGTTCAATATTTGCTATTTAACCAGTGTTTGAAAGAGATGTGACTGGATGGATATTTTTTTCTGCTTCAACTGAATTGAATTACTGCCGAGTCTATCTGGACGGCTCGAAACGATCTGAAGTTATTCTGGACAAGAATCCATTGTTACGTTTCGAACCATAATCTTGTATTGACTTTACTCCCCATTTTCCGTATTGGGAGGGGGATTTGTCATCCTCAGATATTTCTGAACAAAAGCTGATTGAGCGTTTCAGCCCCTTTCTGATCTTTTGGACTTTCCTTTATTTGATTTTTTTCCCTCCCTGTCCTTTGGATATGTCTAAACTTTTAGTTGATTTAAAATGTCCATTTCCAGGGAGCCTAATTCTTTCCCCTCTCCTTGAGACATTCCAGGACAGTCTTTAGCCGTAATTGGAGCAGTTTTCTGTGATGTCGTTGCCAGTTTGCACAGTCTGTACTGCCGCTATCTTTACTCGCTTTATTGCTGTGCTTAAAGGAGTCAGAGCTCAATTCCTTGAAACTAGCCTGTTTTCCAAACGGTGTGAAGGCTTCATTTCAGTCATTTGTTCTTCTAACTGGTGAACTAAGATGACTCCTGTTTTATTTGTCTGATCTCACTTCTGTGTATCTCACCATTGTCTCTGTTCCACGGGGGCTGCGCGGGATCCCACCCATCTTTCATCAGTGTTTATTTTGTACCTGAGTATTTTGCTCTTACCCGAACGCCAGACTCATGGCTCCCCGGGGGGACCCCAGAAAAGCGGCCTTGTGCCTCTCTTTTCCAGGATGTGTTAACCGTGTCGTCTCTGTCACCCTGATATAAAATGGCTGAACAAGCCTCATTCCCTGTAAACTGTCTCATGAGAGCCAAGCGTGGGTCTGTATAGAGAGTGTCCCAACAGCCGCTGATAACAGCTTCACAGAACAAGACTTGCAATGTATCCTTGACAAGCTCAAGGTCTACAGCTGGAGACAGGACACATCATGATGTTAGTTTTCAATGACTTCTGTATGAAGTTAGGGGCGGGTAAGACAACACCCACTTTAACCATATATGTGATAATTGGGGATGCTTGGAAAATTGATGTACCGCATGTAATAAGTGTGACGCGAATATAGTTGATTGATTGTATGTAATTGAGAAAACAACTAATTCCGCCCCTTCAATCTGTATATTAACCCGTGTGAGCCTTAGCTCAAGTGAGAAAGGGTGCTGTCAATAGGCTGCGGAGTCCCCAGGCCTTGTCTCCCAGAATTCTGACATAAACTGCTTTTTTTTACTTATACTCAGGCCTTCGTGTGAATATTTTCACCTCTAACATTTGCCGTAGTCTGGCGGGATGTTGCTGAGCCGGACGCCGCTCGAGCCGGTGGACAAGGCGAGTAGTCAAACCGTTGACCGCCAGAAATTAGAGTCACACGGCGAGGCGGACGGACGGTGAGGTCACATCCAACGAATCTGCTATCAAGGCCAAGTGAGTAACTGACTCAGTTTAAAATGTCTTTTTATGGTTTTGTTTTGTTGGTCCGCGATACCATTTTCTTCAGTACTAATTGGCTGCTCGAGGCCCCATGCCGAGCCTGAATTAAGGGGGCAATTGAGCTCTCACGTGACGGCCAGAGTTAGTTGGGAATCCGAGGCGCACAGACTGTTGAGTGAATAACGGGTGGTGAAATTTATTGTGACACAGTGCCAAGCCAGGCCCGCCACCCTACGGGAGTGGACGACCGGTAAAGCCTCGGAGCACAGTCGCCTAGTCACACCGGATACGCGGAAATAGCTAACAACCATTTTGTGTCTTTTCTGGTATTAACAGCATTGTGTAAACACTCTCTATTTCGACAAATTGCCTCTTCTAAACAGGCATCGAAGCCAATGAGTACCTTTTGTTTCATCAGAACTATTCAAAAGTAATATAGGAGCACAAATGTAGTGACAGGGCCACCTATAATTTATATCATAGTCCAGTATCACAAAATGCCCTCCAACACATCTTTTTAATTTTAGAAGGGCTCCTATTGGACAGGGGGGCAGGAACAGATAGTTCAATCCCCGCCGACTGTCTGTCCAATCAGAGTCCCTGGTCTATTTGAGTCACTCCAGGGCACATTCGAAACTCTTGGCCATTCTTTGGTGCAGCATTCTCTTCACCTTTCCCAGCTGCAATAACTTCCAGATATTTTCCCTGCCCCCTTTCCGGATGCCCGGGATCATTCCCTCCAGTCTCTGCTGTGAGGAATCACACTCACACCCGCCACCCACCTCCTCATTCCTGTCAGCTTCTGGCTTGTGACAATCTGTGTAACTAATCCCGGGAATAAAGAGTCAGAGAGAATTACAGCTCCATTTTGAATATCAGGGTAGAAAATTCAGCAATTTACTTTGTCCAGGTGCAGGTGAAGTCACTTTGAGCTTGTGACAATGTTTTTCTTCGTCTCCCATGAGTTCAACATCAGAAGTTGCAAAGCACCATGTAAATGTTACTGTGAAGAGAGGCCAGGCGATGGTGTGTGGCTCTGTCAATGCAAAGTCATCACATCAGCTGAGTGCCTCACTCAATAACAAGGTCATTGGAAATGTCCGGGAGATCTGGGGCACCCACTGACCACTGAAGTAAAACTGCCCCAAAGGCAGATCTGAAACCTCATTTCAATTGTCCATCGGGACATTTACAGGGCCCACATTTCAGAGCAATAGGTGGAGCTGATTTTTATATTTGAAATTGTTCCATTGCTCCTCAATCCTGCAGGAAAATGAAGCTGTAAAAACTTTAACCAGGAACGTATTTGGTTGAGTCATTGCAGATTGTGGTCACATGGTATTTATTATTGCTTCTTGGGGTGTGGGAGTTGTCGACAAGGTTGGTTTTTATGACCCTTTCCTTGGTCCCCTTGGTGGGGGCAAACAGCAGCAGCCAGAGCAGTGGCACCACGGCTGGCTCTGATGTTCAGAAGGGAGGGTCAAAGCGCAGAAGAGCAATAGTAATAGGGGACTCCATAGTCAGGGGCACAGATAGGCGCTTCTGTGGGCGTGAAAGAGACTCCAGGATGGTATGTTGCCTCCCTGGTGCCAGGGTCCAGGGTGTCTCCGAACGGGTAGAGGGCATCCTGAAGGGGGAGGGCAAACAGGCAGAGGTCGTTGTACATATTGGTACTAACGACATAGGCAGGAAGGGGCATGGGGTCCTGCAGCAGGGGTTCAGGGAGCTAGGCAGAAAGTTAAAAGACAGGACATCTAGGGTTGTAATCTCAGGATTACTCCCTGTGCCACGTGCCAGTGAGGCTAGAAATAGGAAGATAGAGCAGCTAAACACGTGGCTAAACAGCTGGTGTAGGGGGGAGGGTTTCCGTTATCTGGACCACTGGGAGCTCTTCCGGGACAGGTGTGAACTATATAAGAATGACGGGTTGCATCTAAACCGGAGAGGCATAAGTATCCTGGCCGCGAGGTTTGCTAGTGTCACACGGGAGGGTTTAAACTAGTATGGCAGGGGGGTGGGCACGGGAGCAATAGGTCAGAAGGTGAGAGCATTGAGGGAGAACTAGGGAATAGGGACAGTGTGGCTCTGAGGCAGAGAAGACAGGGAGAAGTTGCTGAACACAGCGGGTCTGGTGGCCTGAAGTGCATATCTTTTAATGCAAGAAGTATTATGGGTAAGGCAGATGAACTTAGAGCTTGGATTAGTACTTGGAACTATGATGTTGTTGCCATTACAGAGACCTGGTTGAGGGAAGGGCAGGATTGGCAGCTAAACGTTCCAGGATTTAGATGTTTCAGGTGGGATAGAGGGGGATGTAAAAGGGGTGGCGGAGTTGCGCTATTGGTTAGGGAGAATATCACAGCTGTACTGCGGGAGGACACCTCAGAGGGCAGTGAGGCTATATGGGTAGAGATCAGGAATAAGAAGGGTGCAGTCACAATGTTGGGGGTTTACTACAGGCCTCCCAACAGCCAGCGGGAGATAGAGGAGCAGATAGGTAGACAGATTTTGGAAAAGAGTAAAAACAACAGGGTTGTGGTGATGGGAGACTTCAACTTCCCCAATATTGACTGGGACTCACTTAGTGCCAGGGGCTTAGACGGGGCGGAGTTTGTAAGGAGCATCCAGGAGGGCTTCTTAAAACAATATGTGGACAGTCCAACTAGGGAAGGGGCGGTACTGGACCTAGTATTGGGGAATGAGCCCGGCCAGGTGGTAGATGTTTCAGTAGGGGAGCATTTCGGGAACAGTGACCACAATTCAGTAAGTTTTAAAGTGCTGGTGGACAAGGATAAGAGTGGTCCTAGGATGAATGTGCTAAATTGGGGGAAGGCTAATTATAACAATATTAGGCGGGAACTGAAGAACCTAGATTGGGGGCGGATGTTTGAGGGCAAATCAACATCTGACATGTGGGAGGCTTTCAATTTCAGTTGAAAGGAATTCAGGACCGGCATGTTCCTGTGAGGAAGAAGGATAAATACGGCAATTTTCGGGAACCTTGGATAACGAGAGACATTGTAGGCCTCGTCAAAAAGAAAAAGGAGGCATTTGTCAGGGCTAAAAGGCTGGGAACAGACGAAGCCTGTGTGGAATATAAGGAAAGTAGGAAGGAACTTAAGCAAGGAGTCAGGAGGGCTAGAAGGGGTCACGAAAAGTCATTGGCAAATAGGGTTAAGGAAAATCCCAAGGCTTTTTACACGTACATAAAAAGCAAGAGGGTAGCCAGGGGAAGGGTTGGCCCACTGAAGGATAGGCAAGGGAATCTATGTGTGGAGCCAGAGGAAATGGGCGATGTACGAAATGAATACTTTGCATCAGTATTCACCAAAGAGAAGAAATTGGTAGATGTTGAGTCTGGAGAAGGTTGTGTAGATAGCCTGGGTCACATTGAGATCCAAAAAGACGAGGTGTTGGGTGTCTTAAAAAATACTAAGGGAGATAAATCTCCAGGGCCTGATGGAATCTACCCCAGAATACTGAAGGAGGCTGGAGAGGAAATTGCTGAGGCCTTGACAGAAATCTTTGGATCCTCACTGTCTTCAGGTGATGTCCCGGAGGACTGGAGAATAGCCAATGTTGTTCCTTTGTTTAAGAAGGGTAGCAAGGATAATCCCGGGAACTACAGGCCGGTGAGCCTTACTTCAGTGGTATGGAAATTACTGGAGAGAATTCTTCGAGACAGGATCTACTCCCATTTGGAAGCAAATGGACGTATTAGTGAGAGGCAGCATGGTTTTGTGAAGGGGAGGTCGTGTCTCACTAACTTGATAGAGTTTTTCGAGGAGGTCACTAAGATGATTGATGCAGGTAGGGCAGTGGATGTTGTCTATATGGACTTCAGTAAGGCCTTTGACAAGGTCCCTCATGGTAGACTAGTACAAAAAGTGAAGTCACACAGGATCAGGGGTGAGCTGGCAAGGTGGATACAGAACTGGCTAGGTCATAGAAGGCAGAGAGTAGCAATGGAAGGATGCTTTTCTAATTGGAGGGCTGTGACCAGTGGTGTTCCGCAGGGATCAGTGCTGGGACCTTTGCTCTTTGTAGTATATATAAATGAGGAAAATGTAACTGGTCTGATTAGTAAGTTTGCAGACGACACAAAGGTTGGTGGAATTGCGGATAGCGATGAGGACTGTCAGAGGATGCAGCAGGATTTAGATTGTTTGGAGACTTGGGCGGAGAGATGGCAGATGGAGTTTAATCCGGACAAATGTGAGGTAATGCATTTTGGAAGGTCTAATGCAGGTAGGGAATATACAGTGAATGGTAGAACTCTCAAGAGTATTGAAAGTCAAAGAGATCTAGGAGTACATGTCCACAGGTCACTGAAAGGGGCAACACAGTTGGAGAAGGTAGTCAAGAAGGCATACGGCATGCTTGCCTTCATTGGCCAGGGCATTGAGTATAAGAATTGGCAAGTCATGTTGCAGCTGTATAGAACCTTAGTTAGGCCACACTTGGAGTATAGTGTTCAATTCTGGTCGCCACACTACCAGAAGGATGTGGAGGCTTTAGAGAGGGTGCAGAAGAGATTTACCAGAATGTTGCCTGGTATGGAGGGCATTAGCTATGAGGAGCGGTTGAATAAACTCGGTTTGTTCTCACTGGAACGAAGGAGGTTGAGGGGCGACCTGGTAGAGGTATACAAAATTATGAGGGGCATAGACAGAGTGGATAGTCAGAGGCTTTTCCCCGGGGCAGAGGAGTCAATTACTAGGGGGCATAGGTTTAAGGTGAGAGGGGCAAGGTTTAGAGTAGATGTACGAGGCAAGTTTTTTACGCAGAGGGTAGTGGGTGCCTGGAACTCGCTACCGGAGGAGGTGGTGGAAGCAGGGACGATAGTGACATTTAAGGGGCATCTTGACAAATACATGAATAGGATGGGAATAGAGGGATACGGACCCCGGAAGTGTAGAAGATTGTAGTTTAGTCGGGCAGCATGGTCGGCACGGGCTTGGAGGGCCGAAGGGCCTGTTCCTGTGCTGTACATTTCTCTGTTCTTTTGTTCTTTGTTCGAAGATGGCGATGAGCCCTGTTTGTAAACGCTGCGTTCCATGTGGTGCAGATACACCAACATCGTTAAGTTGTCAGTTCCAGGATTTCAAGCCAGCGGCAGTGGGAAAATGGAGATTGAGTTTTTGGAGAGGAACGTGGATTGTTCCCACTTCCCAGACCTGCGAGGTTAATCTGCCTGTTGTAGCCTCATTGACAGCGAGGTGTGATTGGATAACTCAGTGAAGATTCCAGCAGCAGTTTAAATTTGTCTTGGACAGGAGCACCAATGTGTGAGCGTACACCAGCCACCTATTGGGCCAGCTGAGATCCAATCAGACAGCACAGGCTGGATGGTAAAGCAGGGCCTGAAACCCATCCTGGGCAGCAGCTCCATTTTCATTCCCATTGACTCTGGTGGAATGGATTGGAGTGTAAATCAGGCCCTGATCTACTATCACCCAATCTGTCATCCTGCCCAAAACAACCCCCTCCCCATGGCTCTATCCTGGTCTCCATGACACTGGCCCACATCACAGGACAACTCACTAACTGGGACCGGGCTGGATTTCAGAGACACATTGAGACAGTTTGAATATTGAAGAGATGCAACTGAATTCCCCATAAGAGGAAGCATCTGCTCCCTGTCTACTTTATCCACACCTTTTATCATCTTGTCTCCATCTTATACACTGGGAGCTGCCTGTTACACTGAGAATAGGGAGTGGGATTTGTTGTGTGTGTTTGAAAAGTCAGATAGAGAACAAGCCCCTCCTGACCCTTCACCAAAGTTCTATCTGTATCGCTGGGAAATTTATCAGCCTTACAGGTGTCAGGCATTTGGATATTTTGTGTTTTCCTGTCATGCTGGAAGGCCTTTCTTTGCTTCTTTATAACGTGTTTTACACAGAGGGTAGTGGGTGCCTGGAACTCGCTGCCGGAGGAGGCGGTGGAAGCAGGGACGATGGTGACGTTTAAGGGGCATCTTGACAAATACATGAAAAGGATGGGAATGTCGGGATACGGACCCCGGAAGTGCGGAGGATTTCAGTTTAGACGGGCAGCATGGTCGGTGCAGGCTTGGAGGGCCGAAGGGCCTGTTCCTGTGCTGTACATTTCTTTGTTCTTTGATTGGATTAGTTGAGATGGTGGACACACACAGGAGAGAGAAAACACTGAGAAACGTCGCCAGGAATTTAGACAGACTTTGGGGAAGTACTTTAAAAAGTTGATACACTTCTGCCCGAAAATCTACAAGAAATTGGGACCAATTGTCTACTGGTGGGAGGACCTCTGCGATTAGGATTCATCCAAATTCACCCATGGGTGCGCCTGCTGTCCCACCTGGCGGGAATCGGCATCCTGCTTCTGGCTGTGTCCCTAACTGTGCTCCCACTGAAATTCTCCCGATGGAAGAAAGGATTAATGGGACCCCTGGACCCAGAAAAAGCAATCTACCACCACGAGAGGATCCACGATGTCCACACTACCCCGTTTCCGTCTGGTTTTATATAGAACGGTCACAGTGTGCGGCTGCAGGCGTTTTGCTGCCCTCGACACAGAGCGCAGAGTATTGAAGTTGTTCAACGTGGAATCACGGAGAGGTCCGTGTGGGATGAAATGAGAAAATGCGGAACTGCAGTGGCCAGGAGCGGTACTGCAGTGGCCAGGAGCGGTACTGCAGTGGCCAGGAGTGGTACTGCAATGGCCAGGAGTGGTACTGCAGTGGCCAGGAACGGTACTGCAGTGGCCAGGAGCGGCGCTGCAGTGGCCAGGAGCGGTACTGCAGTGGCCAGGAGTGGTACTGCAATGGCCAGGAGCGGTACTGCAGTGGCCAGGAGCGGTACTGCAGTGGCCAGGAGCGGTACTGCAATGGCCAGGAGCGGTACTGCAGTGGCCAGGAGCGGTACTGCAGTGGCCAGGAACGGTACTGCAGTGGCCAGGAACGGTACTGCAGTGGCCAGGAGTGGTACTGCAGTGGCCAGGAGCGGTACTGCAATGGCCAGGAGCGGTACTGCAGTGGCCAGGAGCGGTACTGCAGTGGCCAGGAGCGGTACTGCAGTGGCCAGGAGTGGTACTGCAGTGGCCAGGAGTGGTACTGCAGTGGCCAGGAGCGGTACTGCAGTGGCCAGGGGCGGTACTGCAGTGGCCAGGAGCGGTACTGCAGTGGCCAGGAGTGGTACTGCAGTGGCCAGGAGCGGTACTGCAGTGGCCAGGAGCGGTACCGCAGTGGCCAGGAGCGGTACTGCAGTGGCCAGGAGCGGTACTGCAGTGGCCAGGGGCGGTACAGCAGTGGCCAGGAGCGGTACTGCAGTGGCCAGGAGCGGTACTGCAGTGGCCAGGAGCGGTACTGCAGTGGCCAGGAGCGGTACTGCAGTGGCCAGGAGCGGTACTGCAGTGGCCAGGAGCTGTACTGCAGTGGCCAGGGACCCGGGTTAACACTGCTGCCTCACAGAGCCAGGGACCCGGGTTAACACTGCTGCCCCACAGAACCAGGGACCCGGGTTAACACTGCTGTCTCACAGTGCCAGGGACCCGGGTTAACACTGCTGCCTCACAGTGCCAGGGACCCGGGTTAACACTGCTGTCTCACAGTGCCAGGGACCCGGGTTAACCCTGCTGCCTCACAGAACCAGGGAACCGGGTTAACACTGCTGTCTCACAGTGCCAGGGACCCGGGTTAACCTGCTGCCTCACAGAGCCAGGGACCCGGGTTAACACTGCTGTCTCACAGTGCCAGGGACCCGGGTTAACACTGCTGTCTCACAGTGCCAGGGGCCCGGGTGAACACTGCTGTCTCACAGTGCCAGGGACCTGGGTTAACACTGCTGTCTCACAGTGCCAGAGACCTAGGTTAACACTGCTGTCTCACAGTGCCAGGGACCCGGGTTAACACTGCTGCCTCACAGTGCCAGGGGCCCGGGTTAACACTGCTGTCTCACAGTGCCAGGGACCTGGGTTAACACTGCTGTCTCACAGTGCCAGGGACCCGGGTTAACACTGCTGTCTCCCAGAGCTAGGGACCCGGGTTAACACTGCTGTCTCACAGTGCCAGGGACCCGGGTTAACACTGCTGTCTCACAGTGCCAGGGACCCAGGTTAACACTGCTGTCTCACAGTGCCAGGGACCCGGGTTAACACTGCTGTCTCACAGTGCCAGGGACCCGGGTTAACACTGCTGTCCCACAGTGCCAGGGACCCGGGTTAACACTGCTGTCTCACATTGCCAGGGAGCTGGGTTAACACTGCTGTCTCACAGCGCCAGGGACTCGGGTTAACACTGCTGTCTCACTGTGCCAGGGAGCCGGGTTAACACTGCTGTCTCACAGTGCCAGGGACCCGGGTTAACACTGCTGTCTCACAGTGCCAGGGACCCGGGTTAACACTGCTGTCTCACAGTGCCAGGGAACCGGGTTAACACTGCTGTCTCACAGTGCCAGGGACCCGGTTTAACACTGCTGCCTCACAGTGCCAGGGACCCGGGTTAACACTGCTGTCACACAGTGCCAGGGAGCTGGGTTAACACTGCTGTCTCACAGTGCCAGGGACCCGGGTTAACACTGCTGTCTCACAGTGCCAGTGAACCGGGTTAACACTGCTGTCTCACAGCGCCAGGGACCCGGGTTAACACTGCTGTCTCACAGTGCCAGGGATTCGGGTTAACACTGCTGTCTCACAGTGCCAGGGACCCGGTTAACACTGCTGTCTCACAGTGCCAGGGACCCGGGATAACACTGCTGCCTCACAGTGCCAGGGACCCGGGTTAACACTGCTGTCACACAGTGCCAGGGAGCTGGGTTAACACTGCTGTCTCACAGTGCCAGGGTCTCGGGTTAACACTGCTGTCTCACAGTGCCAGGGAACCGGGTTAACACTGCTGTCTCACAGAGCCAGGGACCCGGGTTAACACTGCTGTCCCACAGTGCCAGGGACTCGGGTTAACACTGCTGTCTCACAGTGCCAGGGACCCGGGTTAACACTGCTGTCTCACAGTGCCAGTGAACCGGGTTAACACTGCTGTCTCACAGTGCCAGGGACCCGGGTTAACACTGCTGCCTCACAGTGCCAGGGACCCGGGTTAGCACTGCTGTCACACAGTGCCAGGGAGCTGGGTTAACACTGCTGTCTCACAGTGCCAGGGAACCGGGTTAACACTGCTGTCTCATAGTGCCAGGGAACCGGGTTAACACTGCTGCCTCACAGCGCCAGGGACCCGGGTTAACACTGCTGTCTCACAGTGCCAGTGACCCGGGTTAACACTGCTGTCTCACAGTGCCAGGGACCCGGGATAACACTGCTGCCTCACAGTGCCAGGGACCCGGGTTAACACTGCTGTCACACAGTGCCAGGGAGCTGGGTTAACACTGCTGTCTCACAGTGCCAGGGACCCGTGTTAAAACTGCTGTCTCACAGTGCCAGGGAACCGGGTTAACACTGCTGTCTCACAGTGCCAGGGACCCGGGTTAACACTGCTGTCTCACAGTGCCAGGGATCCGAGTAAACACTGCTGTCTCACAGTGCCAGGGACCCGGGTTAACACTGCTGTCTCACAGTGCCAGGGACCCGGGATAACACTGCTGCCTCACAGTGCCAGGGATTCGTGTTAACACTGCTGTCACACAGTGCCAGGGACTCAGGTTAACACTGCTGCCACACACTGCCAGGGACCCGGGTTAACACTGCTGTCTCACAGTGCCAGGGACCCGGGTTAACACTGCTGTCTCACAGTGCCAGGGACTCGGGTTAACACTGCTGTCTCACAGTGTCAGGGACCCGGGTTAACACTGCTGCCACACAGTGCCAAGGACCCGGGTTAACACTGCTGTCTCACAATGCCTGGGATCCGGGTTAACACTGCTGTCTCACAGTGCCAGGGGACCCGGGTTAACACTGCTGCCTCACTGTGCCAGG
Organism: Scyliorhinus torazame; assembly: GCF_047496885.1. Classification (NCBI taxonomy): domain Eukaryota; kingdom Metazoa; phylum Chordata; class Chondrichthyes; order Carcharhiniformes; family Scyliorhinidae; genus Scyliorhinus; species Scyliorhinus torazame. Next base: position 364,481,478 of record NC_092710.1, read on the forward strand.
GGACCCGGGTTAACACTGCTGTCTCACAATGCCAGAGACCTGGGTTTACACTGCTGTCTCACAGTGCCAGGGACCCGGGTTAACACTGCTGTCTCACAGTGCCAGGGACCCGGGTTAACACTGCTGTCTCACAGTGCTAGGGACCCGGGTTAACACTGCTGTCTCACAGAGCCAGGGAACCGGGTTAACACTGCTGTCTCACAGTGCCAGGGACCCGGGTTAACACTGCTGTCTCACAGTGCCAGGGGACCCGGGTTAACACTGCTGTCTCCCAGAGCTAGGGACCCGGGTTAACACTGCTGTCTCACAGTGCCAGGGACCCGGGTTAACACTGCTGTCTCACAGTGCCAGGGACCCGGGTTAACACTGCTGTCTCACAGTGCCAGGGACCCGGGTTAACACTGCTGTCTCACAGTGCCAGGGACCCGGGTTAACACTGCTGTCCCACAGTGCCAGGGACCCGGGTTAACACTGCTGTCTCACATTGCCAGGGAGCTGGGTTAACACTGCTGTCTCACAGTGCCAGGGACTCGGGTTAACACTGCTGTCTCACAGTGCCAGGGACCCGGGTTAACACTGCTGTCTCACAGTGCCAGGGGCCCGGGTGAACACTGCTGTCTCACAGTGCCAGGGACCTGGGTTAACACTGCTGTCTCACAGTGCCAGAGACCTGGGTTAACACTGCTGTCTCACAGTGCCAGGGACCCGGGTTAACACTGCTGCCTCACAGTGCCAGGGGCCCGGGTTAACACTGCTGTCTCACAGTGCCAGGGACCTGGGTTAACACTGCTGTCTCACAGTGCCAGGGACCCGGGTTAACACTGCTGTCTCCCAGAGCTAGGGACCCGGGTTAACACTGCTGTCTCACAGTGCCAGGGACCCGGGTTAACACTGCTGTCTCACAGTGCCAGGGACCCGGGTTAACACTGCTGTCTCACAGTGCCAGGGACCCGGGTTAACACTGCTGTCTCACAGTGCCAGGGACCCGGGTTAACACTGCTGTCCCACAGTGCCAGGGACCCGGGTTAACACTGCTGTCTCACATTGCCAGGGAGCTGGGTTAACACTGCTGTCTCACAGCGCCAGGGACTCGGGTTAACACTGCTGTCTCACTGTGCCAGGGAGCCGGGTTAACACTGCTGTCTCACAGTGCCAGGGACCCGGGTTAACACTGCTGTCTCACAGTGCCAGGGACCCGGGTTAACACTGCTGTCTCACAGTGCCAGGGAACCGGGTTAACACTGCTGTCTCACAGTGCCAGGGACCCGGTTTAACACTGCTGCCTCACAGTGCCAGGGACCCGGGTTAACACTGCTGTCACACAGTGCCAGGGAGCTGGGTTAACACTGCTGTCTCACAGTGCCAGGGACCCGGGTTAACACTGCTGTCTCACAGTGCCAGTGAACCGGGTTAGCACTGCTGTCTCACAGCGCCAGGGACCCGGGTTAACACTGCTGTCTCACAGTGCCAGGGATTCGGGTTAACACTGCTGTCTCACAGTGCCAGGGACCCGGTTAACACTGCTGTCTCACAGTGCCAGGGACCCGGGATAACACTGCTGCCTCACAGTGCCAGGGACCCGGGTTAACACTGCTGTCACACAGTGCCAGGGAGCTGGGTTAACACTGCTGTCTCACAGTGCCAGGGTCTCGGGTTAACACTGCTGTCTCACAGTGCCAGGGAACCGGGTTAACACTGCTGTCTCACAGAGCCAGGGACCCGGGTTAACACTGCTGTCCCACAGTGCCAGGGACTCGGGTTAACACTGCTGTCTCACAGTGCCAGGGACCCGGGTTAACACTGCTGTCTCACAGTGCCAGTGAACCGGGTTAACACTGCTGTCTCACAGCGCCAGGGACCCGGGTTAACACTGCTGTCTCACAGTGCCAGGGTCCCGGGTTAACACTGCTGTCTCACAGTGCCAGGGAACCGGGTTAACACTGCTGTCTCACAGTGCCAGGGACCCGGGTTAACACTGCTGCCTCACAGTGCCTGGGACCCGGGTTAGCACTGCTGTCACATAGTGCCAGGGAGCTGGGTTAACACTGCTGTCTCACAGTGCCAGGGAACCGGGTTAACACTGCTGTCTCATAGTGCCAGGGAACCGGGTTAACACTGCTGCCTCACAGCGCCAGTGACCCGGGTTAACACTGCTGTCTCACAGTGCCAGGGACCCGGGTTAACACTGCTGTCTCACAGTGCCAGGGACCCGGGATAACACTGCTGCCTCACAGTGCCAGGGACCCGGGTTAACACTGCTGTCACACAGTGCCAGGGAGCTGGGTTAACACTGCTGTCTCACAGTGCCAGGGACCCGTGTTAAAACTGCTGTCTCACAGTGCCAGGGAACCGGGTTAACACTGCTGTCTCACAGTGCCAGGGACCCGGGTTAACACTGCTGTCTCACAGTGCCAGGGATCCGAGTAAACACTGCTGTCTCACAGTGCCAGGGACCCGGGTTAACACTGCTGTCTCACAGTGCCAGGGACCCGGGATAACACTGCTGCCTCACAGTGCCAGGGATTCGTGTTAACACTGCTGTCACACAGTGCCAGGGACTCAGGTTAACACTGCTGCCACACACTGCCAGGGACCCGGGTTAACACTGCTGTCTCACAGTGCCAGGGACCCGGGTTAACACTGCTGTCTCACAGTGCCAGGGACTCGGGTTAACACTGCTGTCTCACAGTGTCAGGGACCCGGGTTAACACTGCTGCCACACAGTGCCAAGGACCCGGGTTAACACTGCTGTCTCACAATGCCTGGGATCCGGGTTAACACTGCTGTCTCACAGTGCCAGGGGACCCGGGTTAACACTGCTGCCTCACTGTGCCAGGGGACCCGGGTTAACACTGCTGTCTCACAATGCCAGAGACCTGGGTTTACACTGCTGTCTCACAGTGCCAGGGACCCGGGTTAACACTGCTGTCTCACAGTGCCAGGGATCCGGGTTAACACTGCTGTCTCACAGTGCTAGGGACCCGGGTTAACACTGCTGTCTCACAGAGCCAGGGAACCGGGTTAACACTGCTGTCTCACAGTGCCAGGGACCCGGGTTAACACTGCTGTCTCACAGTGCCAGGGGACCCGGGTTAACACTGCTGCCTCACAGAGCCAGGGACCCGGGTTAACACTGCTGTCTCACAGAGCCAGGGACCCAGGTTAACACTGCTGTCTCACAGTGCCAGGGACCCGGGTTAACACTGCTGTCTCACAGTGCCAGGGGACCCGTGTTAACACTGCTGTCTCACAGTGCCAGGGACAGGGGTTAACACTGCTGTCTCACAGTGCCAGGGGACCCGTGTTAACACTGCTGTCTCACAGTGTCAGGGACCCGGGTTAACACTACTGTCTCACAGTGCCAGGGGACCCATGTTAACACTGCTGTCTCACAGTGCCAGGGACCCGGGATAACACTGCTGCCTCACAGTGCCAGGGAGCCGGGTTAACACTGCTGTCTCACAGTGCCAGTGACCCGGGTTAACACTGCTGCCTCACAGTGCCAGGGAGCCGGGTTAACACTGCTGCCTCACAGTGCCAGGGACCCGGGTTAACACTGCTGCCTCACAGTGCCATGGAGCCGGGTTAACACTGCTGCCTCACAGTGGCAGGGAGCCGGGTTAACACTGCTGTCTCACAGTGCGACGGAGCCGGGTTAACACTGCTGTTTCACAGTGCCAGGGAGCCGGGTTAACACTGCTGTCTCACAGAGCCAGGAACCCGGGTTAACACTGCTGTCTCACAGTGCCAGTGGACCGGGTTAACACTGCTGTTTCACAGTGCCAGGGAGCCGGGTTAACACTGCTGTCTCACAGAGCCAGAAACCCGGGTTAACACTGCTGCCTCACAGTGCCAGTGGACCGGGTTAACACTGCTGTCTCACAGAGCCAGGTACCCGGTTCATTTCCAGCCTCGGGTGACTGTGTGGAGTCTGCACCTTCTCCCCGTGTCTCCGTGGGTTTCCTCCGGGTGCTCCGGTTTCCTCCCACTGTCCAGATGTGCAGGCTTGGTGGATTGGTCATGTTAATTGCCCCTTAGTGTCCAAAGGTTAGCTGTGGTTATGGGGATATGGTGGGGAGTGGGCCTAGGTAGGGTCGGTGCAGATTCAATGGGCCGAATAGCCTCTTTCTGCACTATAGGGATTCTCTGTGTGGTCATTGCTCCAATTAAAGGCAGCCCATTGCCAGGTATTTCTTGTGGAGTAAATTAAACAATGTCTTCTCACCTTTATGTGTCTTGTTTTACAAAAGGCTGGGAACGGATTCTCTCGGCTAAATACAGAGGATGCTGCATCACAACAGGTGCTGGCATCAAATCATTAGAGGAGGAGGGGGCGCAGTGGCCTTGTCGCTGGACAAGTAATCCAGGGGAATGCTCTGGGATCCCCGGATCGAATCCCACTCTGGCAGGTGGTGAAATTTTAATTCAATAAAGAGAATCTGGAATTTAAAGTCTATTGATTGATAAAATCCCCCCTGGTTCACTAATGTCCTTTCGGGAAGGAAATCTGCCGCCCTTACCCGGTCTGGCCTACACGTGACTCCAGACCCACAGCAATGCGGTTCCCTCTGAGAACAGAGAACATTACAGCGCAGTACAGGCCCTTCGGCCCTCGATGTAGCACCGACCTGTGAAACCACTCCACAGCCCATCTACACTATTCCCTTATCGTCCATATGTCTATCCAATGACCATTTGAATGCCCTTAGTGTTGGCTAGTCCACTACACACCGGACGCCTTCTTAACAACCCTCTCAACCTGGGTGGCAACTTTCAGAGATCTATGTCCATGGACACCGAGATCTCTCTGCTCATCCACACTGCCAAGAATCTTACCATTAGCCCAGTACTCTGTCTTCCTGTTATTCCTCCCAAAATGAATCACCTCCCACTTTTCTGCATTAAACTCCATTTGCCACCTCTCAGCCCAGGGCTGCAGCTTATCTATGTCCCTCTGTAACTTGTAACATCCTTCCGCACTGTCCACTGGCTTGTCTTAGCAAACCACTCAGTTCCAGGGCAATTAGGGTCGGGCAACAAATGCCGGCCCCGCCCAGCAACACCCACATCCCAAGAATGAATAAAAAAAGATTGGAGCTGGAGTAGATCAATCAGCCCCTCCAACCTGCTCCATCGTTTCATTAGATCATGTCTGATCAAACTGTGGCCTTAACTCCACTTTGCTGCCTGTCCCCATAACCCTCGACTTCCTTTCCCACCAGAAACCTGTCTAACTCAGGCAGGGGGGTCAATGCTGAGTGTGTGAACTGGAATCAATAGTGAAATATCTGCCCCGTGCGGTTCACATTTCCTGTCTAACTCAGGCAGGGGGGTCAATGCTGAGTGTGTGAACTGGAATCAATAGTGAAATATCTGCCCCGGGCGGTTCACATTTCCTGTCTAACTCAGGCAGGGGGGTCAATGCTGAGTGTGTGAACTGGAATCAATAGTGAAATATCTGCCCCGGGCGGTTCACATTTCCTGTCTAACTCAGGCAGGGGGGTCAATGCTGAGTGTGTGAACTGGAATCAATAGTGAAATATCTGCCCCTGGCGGTTCACATTTCCTGTCTAACTCAGGCAGGGGGGTCAATGCTGAGTGTGTGAACTGGAATCAATAGTGAAATATCTGCCCCGGGCGGTTCACATTTCCTGTCTAACTCAGGCAGGGGGGTCAATGCTGAGTGTGTGAACTGGAATCAATAGTGAAATATCTGCCCCGGGAGGTTCACATTTCCTGTCTAACTCAGGCAGGGGGGTCAATGCTGAGTGTGTGAACTGGAATCAATAGTGAAATATCTGCCCCGGGCGGTTCACATTTCCTGTCTAACTCAGGCAGGGGGGTCAATGCTGAGTGTGTGAACTGGAATCAATAGTGAAATATCTGCCCCGGGCGGTTCACATTTCCTGTCTAACTCAGGCAGGGGGATCAGTGCTGAGTGTGTGAACTGGAATCAATAGTGAAATATCTGCCCCGGGCGGTTCACATTTCCTGTCTAACTCAGGCAGGGGGGTCAATGCTGAGTGTGTGAACTGGAATCAATAGTGAAATATCTGCCCCGGGCGGTTCACATTTCCTGTCTAACTCAGGCAGGGGGGTCAATGCTGAGTGTGGGAACTGGAATCAATAGTGAAATATCTGCCCCGGGCGGTTCACATTTCCTGTCTAACTCAGGCAGGGGGGTCAATGCTGAGTGTGTGAACTGGAATCAATAGTGAAATATCTGCCCCGAGCGGTTCACATTTCCTGTCTAACTCAGGCAGGGGGGTCAATGCTGAGTGTGTGAACTGGAATCAATAGTGAAATATCTGCCCCATGCGGTTCACATTTCCTGTCTAACTCAGGCAGGGGAGTCAATGCTGAGTGTGTGAACTGGAATCAATAGTGAAATATCTGTCCCGGGCGGTTCACATTTCCTGTCTAACTCAGGCAGGGGGGGTCAATGCTGAGTGTGTGAATTGGAATCAATAGTGAAATATCTGCCCCGGGCGGTTCACATTTCCTGTCTAACTCAGGCAGGGGGGTCAATGCTGAGTGTGTGAACTGGAATCAATAGTGAAATATCTGCCCCGGGCGGTTCACATTTCCTGTCTAACTCAGGCAGGGGGATCGATGCTGAGGGTGTGAACTGGAATCAATAGTGAAATATCTACCCCGGGCGGTTCACATTTCCTGTCTAACTCAGGCAGGGGGGTCGATGCTGAGTGTGTGAACTGGAATCAATAGTGAAATATCTGCCCCGGGCGGTTCACATTTCCTGTCTAACTCAGGCAGGGGGATCAATGCTGAGTGTGTGAACTGGAATCAATAGTGAAATATCTGCCCCGGGCGGTTCACATTTCCTGTCTAACTCAGGCAGGGGGGTCAATGCTGAGTGTGTGAACTGGAATCAATAGTGAAATATCTGTCCCGGGCGGTTCACATTTCCTGTCTAACTCAGGCAGGGGGGTCAATGCTGAGTGTGTGAACTGGAATCAATAGTGAAATATCTGCCCCGGGCGGTTCACATTTCCTGTCTAACTCAGGCAGTGGGGTCAATGCTGAGTGTGTGAACTGGAATCAATAGTGAAATATCTGCCCCGGGCGGTTCACATTTCCTGTCTATCTCAGGCAGGGGGGATCAATGCTGAGTGTGTGAACTGGAATCAATAGTGAAATATCTGCCCCGGGCGGTTCACATTTCCTGTCTAACTCAGGCAGGGGGATCAATGCTGAGTGTGTGAACTGGAATCAATAGTGAAATATCTGCCCCGGGCGGTTCACATTTCCTGTCTAACTCAGGCAGGGGGGTCAATGCTGAGTGTGTGAACTGGAATCACTAGTGAAATATCTGTCCCGGGCGGTTCACATTTCCTGTCTAACTCAGGCAGGGGGATCAATGCTGAGTGTGTGAACTGGAATCAATAGTGAAATATCTGCCCCGGGCGGTTCACATTTCCTGTCTAACTCAGGCAGGGGGGTCAATGCTGAGTGTGTGAACTGGAATCAATAGTGAAATATCTGCCCCGGGCAGTTCACATTTCCTGTCTAACTCAGGCAGGGGGGTCAATGCTGAGTGTGTGAACTGGAATCAATAGTGAAATATCTGCCCCGGGCGCTTCACATTTCCTGTCTAACTCAGGCAGGGGGATCAATGCTGAGTGTGTGAACTGGAATCAATAGTGAAATATCTGCCCCGGGCGGTTCACATTTCCTGTCTAACTCAGGCAGGGGGGTCAATGCTGAGTGTGTGAACTGGAATCAATAGTGAAATATCTGTCCCGGGCGGTTCACATTTCCTGTCTAACTCAGGCAGGGGGGTCAATGCTGAGTGTGTGAACTGGAATCAATAGTGAAATATCTGCCCCGGGCGGTTCACATTTCCTGTCTAACTCAGGCAGTGGGGTCAATGCTGAGTGTGTGAACTGGAATCAATAGTGAAATATCTGCCCCGGGCGGTTCACATTTCCTGTCTATCTCAGGCAGGGGGGATCAATGCTGAGTGTGTGAACTGGAATCAATAGTGAAATATCTGCCCCGGGCGGTTCACATTTCCTGTCTAACTCAGGCAGGGGGATCAATGCTGAGTGTGTGAACTGGAATCAATAGTGAAATATCTGCCCCGGGCGGTTCACATTTCCTGTCTAACTCAGGCAGGTGGGTCAATGCTGAATGTGTGAACTGGAATCAATAGTGAAATATCTGCCCCGGGCGGTTCACATTTCCTGTCTAACTCAGGCAGGGGGGTCAATGCTGAGTGTGTGAACTGGAATCACTAGTGAAATATCTGCCCCGGGCGGTTCACATTTCCTGTCTAACTCAGGCAGGGGGGTCAATGCTGAGTGTGTGAACTGGAATCAATAGTGAAATATCTGTCCCGGGCGGTTCACATTTCCTGTCTAACTCAGGCAGGGGGATCAATGCTGAGTGTGTGAACTGGAATCAATAGTGAAATATCTGCCCCGGGCGGTTCACATTTCCTGTCTATCTCAGGCAGGGGGGATCAATGCTGAGTGTGTGAACTGGAATCAATAGTGAAATATCTGCCCCGGGCGGTTCACATTTCCTGTCTATCTCAGGCAGGGGGGATCAATGCTGAGTGTGTGAACTGGAATCAATAGTGAAATATCTGCCCCGGGCGGTTCACATTTCCTGTCTAACTCAGGCAGGGGGATCAATGCTGAGTGTGTGAACTGGAATCAATAGTGAAATATCTGCCCCGGGCGGTTCACATTTCCTGTCTAACTCAGGCAAGGGGGTCAATGCTGAGTGTGTGAACTGGAATCACTAGTGAAATATCTGTCCCGGCCGTTCACATTTCCTGTCTAACTCAGGCAGGGGGATCAATGCTGAGTGTGTGAACTGGAATCAATAGTGAAATATCTGCCCCGGGCGGTTCACATTTCCTGTCTAACTCAGGCAGGGGGGTCAATGCTGAGTGTGTGAACTGGAATCAATAGTGAAATATCTGCCCCGGGCAGTTCACATTTCCTGTCTAACTCAGGCAGGGGGGTCAATGCTGAGTGTGTGAACTGGAATCAATAGTGAAATATCTGCCCCGGGCGGTTCACATTTCCTGTCTAACTCAGGCAGGGGGATGAATGCTGAGTGTGTGAACTGGAATCACTAGTGAAATATCTGCCCCGGGCGGTTCACATTTCCAGTCTAACTCAGGCAGGGGGGTCAATGCTGAGTGTGTGAACTGGAATCAATAGTGAAATATCTGCCCCGGGCGGTTCACATTTCCTGTCTAACTCAGGCAGGGGGGTCAATGCTGAGTGTGTGAACTGGAATCAATAGTGAAATATCTGCCCCGGGCGGTTCACATTTCCTGTCTAACTCAGGCAGGGGGGTCAATGCTGAGTGTGTGAACTGGAATCAATAGTGAAATATCTGTCCCGGGCGGTTCACATTTCCTGTCTAACTCAGGCAGGGGGGTCAATGCTGAGTGTGTGAACTGGAATCAATAGTGAAATATCTGCCCCGGGCGGTTCACATTTCCTGTCTAACTCAGGCAGTGGGGTCAATGCTGAGTGTGTGAACTGGAATCAATAGTGAAATATCTGCCCCGGGCGGTTCACATTTCCTGTCTATCTCAGGCAGGGGGGATCAATGCTGAGTGTGTGAACTGGAATCAATAGTGAAATATCTGCCCCGGGCGGTTCACATTTCCTGTCTAACTCAGGCAGGGGGATCAATGCTGAGTGTGTGAACTGGAATCAATAGTGAAATATCTGCCCCGGGCAGTTCACATTTCCTGTCTAACTCAGGCAGGTGGGTCAATGCTGAATGTGTGAACTGGAATCAATAGTGAAATATCTGCCCCGGGCGGTTCACATTTCCTGTCTAACTCAGGCAGGGGGGTCAATGCTGAGTGTGTGAACTGGAATCACTAGTGAAATATCTGCCCCGGGCGGTTCACATTTCCTGTCTAACTCAGGCAGGGGGGTCAATGCTGAGTGTGTGAACTGGAATCAATAGTGAAATATCTGTCCCGGGCGGTTCACATTTCCTGTCTAACTCAGGCAGGGGGATCAATGCTGAGTGTGTGAACTGGAATCAATAGTGAAATATCTGCCCCGGGCGGTTCACATTTCCTGTCTAACTCAGGCAGGGGGGTCAATGCTGAGTGTGTGAACTGGAATCAATAGTGAAATATCTGCCCCGGGCGGTTCACATTTCCTGTCTAACTCAGGCAGGGGGGTCAATGCTGAGTGTGTGAACTGGAATCACTAGTGAAATATCTGTCCCGGGCGGTTCACATTTCCTGTCTAACTCAGGCAGGGGGATCAATGCTGAGTGTGTGAACTGGAATCAATAGTGAAATATCTGCCCCGGGCGGTTCACATTTCCTGTCTAACTCAGGCAGGGGGGTCAATGCTGAGTGTGTGAACTGGAATCAATAGTGAAATATCTGCCCCGGGCAGTTCACATTTCCTGTCTAACTCAGGCAGGGGGGTCAATGCTGAGTGTGTGAACTGGAATCAATAGTGAAATATCTGCCCCGGGCGCTTCACATTTCCTGTCTAACTCAGGCAGGGGGATCAATGCTGAGTGTGTGAACTGGAATCAATAGTGAAATATCTGCCCCGGGCGGTTCACATTTCCTGTCTAACTCAGGCAGGGGGGTCAATGCTGAGTGTGTGAACTGGAATCAATAGTGAAATATCTGTCCCGGGCGGTTCACATTTCCTGTCTAACTCAGGCAGGGGGGTCAATGCTGAGTGTGTGAACTGGAATCAATAGTGAAATATCTGCCCCGGGCGGTTCACATTTCCTGTCTAACTCAGGCAGTGGGGTCAATGCTGAGTGTGTGAACTGGAATCAATAGTGAAATATCTGCCCCGGGCGGTTCACATTTCCTGTCTATCTCAGGCAGGGGGGATCAATGCTGAGTGTGTGAACTGGAATCAATAGTGAAATATCTGCCCCGGGCGGTTCACATTTCCTGTCTAACTCAGGCAGGGGGATCAATGCTGAGTGTGTGAACTGGAATCAATAGTGAAATATCTGCCCCGGGCGGTTCACATTTCCTGTCTAACTCAGGCAGGTGGGTCAATGCTGAATGTGTGAACTGGAATCAATAGTGAAATATCTGCCCCGGGCGGTTCACATTTCCTGTCTAACTCAGGCAGGGGGGTCAATGCTGAGTGTGTGAACTGGAATCACTAGTGAAATATCTGCCCCGGGCGGTTCACATTTCCTGTCTAACTCAGGCAGGGGGGTCAATGCTGAGTGTGTGAACTGGAATCAATAGTGAAATATCTGTCCCGGGCGGTTCACATTTCCTGTCTAACTCAGGCAGGGGGATCAATGCTGAGTGTGTGAACTGGAATCAATAGTGAAATATCTGCCCCGGGCGGTTCACATTTCCTGTCTATCTCAGGCAGGGGGGATCAATGCTGAGTGTGTGAACTGGAATCAATAGTGAAATATCTGCCCCGGGCGGTTCACATTTCCTGTCTATCTCAGGCAGGGGGGATCAATGCTGAGTGTGTGAACTGGAATCAATAGTGAAATATCTGCCCCGGGCGGTTCACATTTCCTGTCTAACTCAGGCAGGGGGATCAATGCTGAGTGTGTGAACTGGAATCAATAGTGAAATATCTGCCCCGGGCGGTTCACATTTCCTGTCTAACTCAGGCAAGGGGGTCAATGCTGAGTGTGTGAACTGGAATCACTAGTGAAATATCTGTCCCGGGCGGTTCACATTTCCTGTCTAACTCAGGCAGGGGGATCAATGCTGAGTGTGTGAACTGGAATCAATAGTGAAATATCTGCCCCAGGCGGTTCACATTTCCTGTCTAACTCAGGCAGGGGGGTCAATGCTGAGTGTGTGAACTGGAATCAATAGTGAAATATCTGCCCCGGGCAGTTCACATTTCCTGTCTAACTCAGGCAGGGGGGTCAATGCTGAGTGTGTGAACTGGAATCAATAGTGAAATATCTGCCCCGGGCGGTTCACATTTCCTGTCTAACTCAGGCAGGGGGATGAATGCTGAGTGTGTGAACTGGAATCACTAGTGAAATATCTGCCCCGGGCGGTTCACATTTCCAGTCTAACTCAGGCAGGGGGGTCAATGCTGAGTGTGTGAACTGGAATCAATAGTGAAATATCTGCCCCGGGCGGTTCACATTTCCTGTCTAACTCAGGCAGGGGGGTCAATGCTGAGTGTGTGAACTGGAATCAATAGTGAAATATCTGCCCCGGGCGGTTCACATTTCCTGTCTAACTCAGGCAGGGGGGTCAATGCTGAGTGTGTGAACTGGAATCAATAGTGAAATATCTGTCCCGGGCGGTTCACATTTCCTGTCTAACTCAGGCAGGGGGGTCAATGCTGAGTGTGTGAACTGGAATCAATAGTGAAATATCTGCCCCGGGCGGTTCACATTTCCTGTCTAACTCAGGCAGTGGGGTCAATGCTGAGTGTGTGAACTGGAATCAATAGTGAAATATCTGCCCCGGGCGGTTCACATTTCCTGTCTATCTCAGGCAGGGGGGATCAATGCTGAGTGTGTGAACTGGAATCAATAGTGAAATATCTGCCCCGGGCGGTTCACATTTCCTGTCTAACTCAGGCAGGGGGATCAATGCTGAGTGTGTGAACTGGAATCAATAGTGAAATATCTGCCCCGGGCGGTTCACATTTCCTGTCTAACTCAGGCAGGTGGGTCAATGCTGAATGTGTGAACTGGAATCAATAGTGAAATATCTGCCCCGGGCGGTTCACATTTCCTGTCTAACTCAGGCAGGGGGGTCAATGCTGAGTGTGTGAACTGGAATCACTAGTGAAATATCTGCCCCGGACGGTTCACATTTCCTGTCTAACTCAGGCAGGGGGGTCAATGCTGAGTGTGTGAACTGGAATCAATAGTGAAATATCTGTCCCGGGCGGTTCACATTTCCTGTCTAACTCAGGCAGGGGGATCAATGCTGAGTGTGTGAACTGGAATCAATAGTGAAATATCTGCCCCGGGCGGTTCACATTTCCTGTCTAACTCAGGCAGGGGGGTCAATGCTGAGTGTGTGAACTGGAATCAATAGTGAAATATCTGCCCCGGGCGGTTCACATTTCCCAGCAACCGGCATCACAGAGATAATAATATTAATCTATATTATTGTCACGAGTAGGCTTACATTAACACTGCAATGAGGTTACTGTGTAAATCCCCTAGTCACCACATTCCGGCGCCTGTTCGGGTACACAGAGGGAGAATTCAGAATGTCCAATTCACCAACAGCACGTCTTTCGGGACTTGTGGGAGGAAACCGGAGCACCCGGAGGAAACCCACGCAGACACGGGGAGAACGTGCAGACTCCACACAGACAGTGACCCAAGCCGGGAATCGAACCATGGACACTGGAGCACTGAAGCAACAGTGCTAACCACTGTGATACCGTGCCGCAAGTAATTTCTAAATGGTTTCTAAATTCCAGGCTGTGGTCAAAACACCAAAAAATATTTCCATAGTTAATCAGCTGGGGCGTTTCTTCAACGTCTGATGTTCCCGTAGCTAAACTTTATTCAAAATCATCCACTAAAAACTGTATAAAAATCCCTGAGCTCTCTGCTCAAACTGCACATCGAGCTGAAGGTGCTGAGGGGCATTCAGTGAATTCACCAGTGACCTGTACCGACACCAAGATGCTGAGAATCGTCTTAACCGTGTGTGTCCTCTTCTGGAACCAACTCGCTGCACAGGATGCGGTAGACGAGATGATCGAACTCTGTGAACAAGAGGAATGCCTTAAACCCGAAGTCATCATTAAGGACAAGGTGAGTATAGTTCAGAGTTTACTGCATTCTGTAATATTTGTACCAGTGGAAATTATTTAATGCCTGTGTTTTTGGGTCGAGTCCCCTTTACTCTCTTTACTGTCAAACATCTGTCTGACTCAGGCAGGGAGTGTTGTCAATGCTGAGTGTGTGAACTGGAATAAACAGTGAAATATCTGCCCCGGGAGGTTCACACATCCCGGGACCCGGCACTCACACAGTTAATGGTTTCTAAATTCAAGGCTGGGATCAGGAAAGTATTCTGAGGAGCAGAATCTATCTGTACTTTAGACACGGATTAATCAGGGATAGTCAGCGTGGAAGGTCTTTCTTGACAAATACAGTTGAATTATTTGAGGCGGTGAGCAGGAGTGTTGATGAGGGGAATGCATTTGGAGTGGTCGATATGGGCTTTAGCCAGGCTTTTGATAGGGTCCCTCGTGGCAGACTGATCCAGTCAGGGCCCATGGCACCCAAGGCAAAGAGACACATTGGACCCACAATTGGCTGAGAGGCAGGAAGCTGAGGGTGGTCTCTGAAGGCAGAGGGCAGGTTAATATTTTCGCTGGAGCAGAGAAGACTGAGGGGCGATCTGATCGAGGTGGACAAGATTATGAGGGGCATGGACAGGATAATAATAATAATCATTATTAGTGTCACAAGTAGGTTTTTACATTAACACTGCAATGAGGTTACTGTGTAAATCCCCTCGTCGCCACATTCCGGCGCCTGTTCGGGTCACAGAGGGAGAATTCAGAATGTCCAATTCACCAACAGCACGTCTTTCGGGACTTGTGGGCGGAAACCGGAGCACCCGGAGGAAACCCACGCAGACACGGGGAGAACGTGCAGACTCCGCACAGACAGTGATCCAAGCCGGGAATCGAACCTGGGACCCTGGCGCGGTGTAGCAACAGTGCTAACCACTGTGCTACCGTGACGCCCCACGCTCGACCCCTCCCCAACACTCCCCGCACCCCCCCACCCCCGTCCCCTCCCCGACACCCTCCCAACCCCGAACCCGAAACTCTCCCCAACACTCCCCCCACACCCCCTACCCCTCCCTGACACTCCCCACCCCCCACCTCCGACCCCTCCCCGGCACTCACCACCCCCACCTCCGACCCCTCCCCGACACTCCACTCCCCCACCCCGACCCCTCCCCGACACTCCACCCCCACCCCGACCACTCCCCAACACTCCCCACACCCCCTACCCCTCACCCCCGACCCCTCAACAACGCCCCCCCCAACCCCCCACCCCCCCACCCAACCCCTTCCCGACACTCCACCCCAGACCCGACCCCTCCCCAACACTCCCCACTCCCCCCACCCCGACCCCTCCCCGACACTCCCCACTCCCCCCACCCCAACCCCTCCCCGACACTCTCCCCACCTCCGACCCCTCCCCAACACTCCCCACTCCCCCCACCCCGACCCCTCCCCGACACTCTCCCGAACTCCGACCCCTCCCCGACACTCCCCACTCCCACCACCCCGACCCCTCCCTGACACTCCCCCCACCCGACCCCTTCCCGACACTCCACCCCAGACCCGATCCCTCCACAACACTCCCCCCACACCCCCTACCCCTCCCTGACACTCCCCACCCCCCACCCCGACCCCTCCCTGACACTCCCCCACAACCCCCACCCCGACTCCTCCCTGACACTCCGCACCCCGACCCCTCCCAGACGTTCCCCACCCCGATCCATCCCCGACACTCCCCACCCCCACCCCGAACCCTCCCCGACACTCCCCCCTCCCCCGACCCCTCCCCGACACACCCCATCCCCGACCCCTCCCCGACACTCCCCACCTCGACCCCACCCCGAAACTCCCCACCCCCTCCCCGTCCCCGACACTCTCCACCCCGACCCCTCCCCGACACTCCCCACCCCCGACCCCTCCCCGACACTCCCCACCCCCACCCCGAACCCTCCCCGACACTCCCCCCTCCCCCGACCCCTCCCCGAC
This sequence comes from Scyliorhinus torazame, assembly GCF_047496885.1. Classification (NCBI taxonomy): domain Eukaryota; kingdom Metazoa; phylum Chordata; class Chondrichthyes; order Carcharhiniformes; family Scyliorhinidae; genus Scyliorhinus; species Scyliorhinus torazame. The sequence continues at coordinate 364,497,212 of NC_092710.1, forward strand.
ATACCCCACCCCCGACCCCTCCCCGACACTCCCCACCTCGACCCCACCCCGAAACTCCCCACCCGCTCCCCGTCCCCGACACTCCCCACCCCGACCCCTCCCCGACACTCCCCACCCCCGACCCCTCCCCGACACTCCCCCCTCCCGACCCCTCCCCGACACTCCCCCCACCCCGACCCCTCCCCGACACTCCCCACCCCCGACCCCTCCCCAACACTCCCCACTCCCACCACCCCGACCCCTCCCCGACACTCCACCCCAGACCCGACCCCTCCACAACACTCCCCCCACACCCCCTACCCCTCCCTGACACTCCCCACCCCCCACCCCGACCCCTCCCTGACACTCCCCCACAACCCCCACCCCGACTCCTCCCTGACACTCCCCACCCCGACCCCTCCCCGACACTCCCCACCCCCGACCCCTCCCTGACACTCCCCCCTCCCGACCCCTCCCCGACACTCCCCACCCGCCTACCCTCGACCCCTCCCCGACACTCCCCACCCCGACCCCTCCCCGACACTCCCCACCCGCCTACCCTCGACCCCTCCCCGACACTCCCCACCCCCGATCCCCCCCCCGACACTCCCCATGCCCCCACCCCGACCCCTCCCCGACACTCACCACCCCCGACCCCTCCCCGACACTCCCCACCCGCCTACCCTCGACCCCTCCCCGACACTCACCACCCCGACCCCTCCCCGACACTCCCCACCCGCCTACCCTCGACCCCTCCACAACGCTCCCCACCCCCCATCCCCGACACTCCCCACTCCGCCCCACCCCAACCACTGACCCCCCCGACACCATATCCGACCCCACCCTCCCTACCCTGGGCGGCCTCCTCCCCGGCAAAGGCCCCTCCCACAGCCGCGGCAGTGCCGTCGCGACATCTCTGACGTCCCCCCCACGCCGACCCCTACCTCCTCCTTGGAATCCCGGCCGTGGTCTCCACCATCGTGGCCCTCCCGTGACGTTGCCCCCTTGGCCCCTGGAGCACCTGGAGGAATCCCACACAGACACGGGGAGAAGGTGCAGACTCCACACAGACAGTGACCCAGCGGGGAATCGAACCTGGGACCCTGGAGCTGTGAAGCCATCTGAGCCCATCCGAAGCTCAAACCCACTCCCCTCACACCAGACCCCCACCCTACACCCCAGAAAGCAGCCCCCACACACCGGATTGTGTGTGTGCCCCCCCCCCAACCCACAACAACAGGGGTGGTACAACTGCCCAGGGACCCCTGTGATAGGGAGACCCCACAGAGACCCTGTGATAGGGAGACCCCCCCCACAGAGACGCCCGTGATAGGGAGACCCCCCCACAGAGACCCCTGTGATAAGGAGACCCACCCCACAGAGACCCCTGTGATAGGGAGACCCACCCCACAGAGACCCCTGTGATAGGGAGACCCCCCCCTCCCCACAGAGACCCCGTGATAGGGAGACCCCCCACAGAGATCCCTGTGATAGGGAGACCCCCCCATAGAGACCCCAGTGATAGGGAGACCCCCCACTGAGACCCCGTGATAGGGAGACCCCCACCCCACAGAGACCCCTGTGATAGGGAGACCCCCCCACAGAGACCCCTGTGATAGGGAGACCCCCTCCCCACAGAGACGTCTGTGATAGTGAGACCCCCACAGAGACCCCGTGATAGGGAGACCCCCGAACAGAGACCCCTGTGATAGGGAGAACCGCACAAAGACCCCCATGATAGGGAGACTTCCCCACAGAGACCCCTGTGATAGGGAGACCCCCCCACTGAGACCCCTGTGATAGGGAGACCCGCACAAAGACCCCTGTGATAGGGAGACCCCCACAGAGACGCCCGTGATAGGGAGACCCCCCACAGAGACCCCTGTGATAAGGAGACCCCCCCCACTGAGACACCTGTGATAGGGAGACCCCCCCCACAGAGACCCCCGTGATAGGGAGACCCCCCCACAGAGACCCCTGTGATAGGGAGACCCCCCCACAGAGACCCCATGATAAGGAGACCCCCACAGAGACCCCTGTGATAGGAAGACCCCCCCCCACAGAGACCCCCGTGATAGGGAGAACCCCCCACAGAGACCCCTGTGATAGGGAGACCCCCCCCCACAGAGACCCCGTGATAGGGAGACCCCCACAGAGACCCCTGTGATAGGGAGACTCCCCCCACAGAGACCCCGTGATAGGGAGATCCCCACAGAGACCCCTGTGATAGGGAGACCCCCCCCCCACAGAGACCCCGTGATAGGGAGACCCCCACAGAGACCCCTGTGATAGGGAGACACACCCCCCACAGAGACCCCGAGATAGGGAGACCCCCACAGAGACCCCTGTGATAGGGAGACCCCCCCCCCACAGAGACCTCTGTGATAGTGAGACCCCCACAGAGACCCCGTGATAGGGAGACCCCCCCACAGAGACCCCTGTGATAGGGAGACCCCCACACAGAGACCCCTGTGATAGGGAGACTCCCCCACAGAGACCCCTGTGATAGGGAGACTCCCCCATAGAGACCCCAGTGATAGGGAGACCCCCCACTGAGACCCCGTGACAGGGAGACCCCCCCACAGAGATCCCTGTGATAGGGAGACCCCCCCCCCACAGAGACCCCTGTGATAGGGAGACCCCCCCCCACAGAGACGTCTGTGATAGTGAGACCCCCACAGAGACCCCGTGATAGGGAGACCCCCGAACAGAGACCCCTGTGATAGGGAGAACCGCACAAAGACCCCCATGATAGGGAGACTTCCCCACAGAGACCCCTGTGATAGGGAGAACCGCACAAAGACCCCCATGATAGGGAGACTTCCCCACAGAGGCCCCTGTGATAGGGAGAACCGCACAAAGACCCCCATGATAGGGAGACTTCCCCACAGAGACCCCTGTGATAGGCAGACCCCCCCCACTGAGACCCCTGTGATAGGGATACCCGCACAAAGACCCCTGTGATAGGGAGACTTCCCCACAGAGACCCCTGTGATAAGGAGACCCCCCCCCACAGAGACCCTGTGATACGGAGACCCCCCCACACAGAGACCCCTGTGATAGGGAGACCCCCCCACTGAGACCCCTGTAATAGGGAGACCCCCCCCCCCCCCCACAGAGGCCCCTGTGATCGGGAGATCCCCCCACAGAGACCCCTGTGATAGGGTGACCGCCCCCCCCCAGAGACCCCTGTGATATGGAGACCCCCCCACAGTGACCCCTGTAATAGGGAGACCCCCCCCCCACAGAGGCCCCTGTGATAGGGAGATCCCCCCACTGAGACCCCTGTAATAGGGAGACCCCCCCACAGAGACCCCTGTAATAGGGATACCCCCACACAGAGACCCCTGTGATAGGGGGACCCCCCCCCACAGAGATCCCTGTGATACAGAGACCCCCTCCCCCACAGAGACCCCTATGATAGGGAGACCCCCCTCCCACAGTGTCCCCTGTGATAGGGAGACTTCCCCCCACCCACAGAGACCCCTGTGATAGGGAGCCACTTCCCCCCCAAAGAGACCCCTGTGATAGGGAGACCCCTCCACAGAGACCCCTGCGATAGGGAGACCCCCACAGAGACCCCTGTGATAGGGAGATCCCCCCTCACAGAGACCCCTGTGATAGGGAGACCACCCCCACAGAGACCCCTGTGATATGGAGACCCCCACAGAGACCCCTGTGATAGGGAGATCCCCCCCCCCACAGAGACCCCTGTGATAGGGAGATCCCCCCCCCACAGAGACCCCTGTGATAGGGAGACCGCCCCCACAGAGACCCCTGTGATAGGAAGACCCCCCCACAGAGACCCCTGTGATATGGAGACCCCCCCACAGAGACCCCTGTGATAGGGAGACCTCCACACAGAGACCCCTGTGAAAGGGAGACCCCCCCACAGAGACCCCTGTGATAGGGAGACCCCCCCACAGAGAACCCTCTGATACAGAGACCCCCCCCACACAGAGGCTCCTGTGATAGGGAGACTTCCCCCCGCCCACAGAGACCCCTGTGATAGGGAGCCCCCCCATAGAGACCCCTGTGATAGGGAGGCCCCTCCACAGAGACCCCTGTGATATGAAGACCCCCACAGAGACCCCTGTGATAAGGGGACCCCCCCCCCCACAGAGACCCCTGTGATAGGGAGACCCACCCCACAGAGACCCCTGTGATAGTGAGACCCCCACAGAGACCCCTGTGATAGGGAGATCCCCCCCACAGAGACCCCTGTGATAGGGAAAGCCCCCCCCACAGAGACCCCTGTGATAGGGAGACCCCCCCACAGAGACCCCTGTGATAGGGAGACCCACCCCACAGAGACCCCTGTGATAGGGAGACCCCCCCCACAGAGACCCCTGTGATAGATAGAACCCCCCACAGAGACCCCTGTGACATGGAGACCCCCCCACAGAGACCCCTGTGATAGATAGAACCCCCCACAGAGACCCCTGTGATAGGGAGACCCCCACAGAGACCCCTGTGATAGGGAGATCCCCCCCCCACAGAGACCCCTGTGATAGGGAAAGCCCCCCCCACAGAGACCCCTGCGATAGGGAGACCCCCCCACAGAGACCCCTGTGATAGATAGAACCCCCCACAGAGACCCCTGTGATAGGGAGACCCCCACAGAGACCCCTGTGATAGGGAGACACCCACAGAGACCCCTGTGATAGGGAGATCCCCCCCCCACAGAGACCCCTGTGATAGGGAAAGCCCCCCCCCCCACAGAGACCCCTGTGATAGGGAGACCCCCCCCACAGAGACCCGTGTGATAGGAAGACCCCCCCATAGCGACCCCTGTGATAGAGAGACCCTCACAGAGACCCCTGTGACATGGAGACCCCCCCACAGAGACCCCTGTGACAGTGAGCCCCCCCCCCACAGAGACCCCTGTGACAGTGAGCCCCCCCCCCACAGAGACCCCTGTGACAGTGAGACCCCCCCCCCACAGAGACCCCTGTGACAGTGAGCCCCCCCCCACAGAGACCCCTGTGACAGTGAGCCCCCCCCCCCCACAGAGACCCCTGTGACAGTGAGCCCCCCCCCCCACAGAGATCCCTGTGACAGTGAGACCCCCCCACTGAGACCCCTGTGATAGGGAGACCCCCCCCCACAGAGACCCCTGTGACAGTGAGCCCCCCCCCACAGAGAGACCCCTGTGACAGTGAGCCCCCCCCCCACAGAGACCCCTGTGACAGTGAGACCCCCCCCCACAGAGACCCCTGTGACAGTGAGCCCCCCCCCCCACAGAGACCCCTGTGACAGTGAGCCCCCCCCCCACAGAGACCCCTGTGACAGTGAGCCCCCCCCCCCACAGAGATCCCTGTGACAGTGAGACCCCCCCACTGAGACCCCTGTGATAGGGAGACCCCCCCCACAGAGACCCCTGTGACAGTGAGCCCCCCCCCCCCACAGAGACCCCTGTGACAGTGAGACCCCCCCCCCACAGAGACCCCTGTGACAGTGAGCCCCCCCCCCACGGAGACCTTTGTGACAGTGAGACCCCCCCCCAGAGACCCCTGTGACAGTGAAACCCCCCCCCCAGAGACCCCTGTGACAGTGAGCCCCCCCCCCAGAGACCCCTGTGACAGTGAGCCCCCCCCCCAGAGACCCCTGTGACAGTGAGCCCCCCCCCCCCAGAGACCCCTGTGACAGTGAAACCCCCCCCCACAGATCCCTGTGACAGTGAGACCCCCCCCACGGAGACCTTTGTGACAGTGAGACCCCCCCCCAGAGACCCCTGTGACAGTGAGACCCCCCCCACACAGACCCCTGTGACAGTGAGACCCCCCCCCACAGAGACCCCTGTGACAGTGAGCCCCCCCCCCCGGGTCCCCTGCAATGGGCAGCTCAGGGGGCCGCACGACGTGTGCACCGGGGCCAATGGGCACGGGACTGATCGTCTCCATGTTCACCAACTAGACGGGGGGGGGAATCTGTCCTGGGGCACGGACACCGCATCCCACCCCCAGGCCCCCACATCCCCCGCCTGCCGCTCGGTGATACATACCTGCGGCGCTCCGAGCTGGGGGCCCTGGGTTGGCAGTAACAGCGGGTCGGAGCCATGGGATGGAGGGTGATGACAGCCCGCTCTGCCATGAGCTCCGTGCTCCACATCGTTTGACAATGTCTGCCTCATGCCCACGGTCGCACCTTCCACCTGGGTGAACCCTGCATGCCAGCTGGCCAGTCCATCACACGGTCGGTGGGGTGGGAGGTGGGGGGTGGGGGGGGAGTGTACCGTGGGGAGCCCTCGCCACCCACAACATCCGCCCATTCCCCCCCCCCACCGCACCTCGTCTGTGGCCCGCCCAGACCAGCCCACCCCTCACACCCTGACAGAGCACCGAGGCCGGTTGGAACGGTGTGAACTGGTGTTTAATGTGAAAACCCGAGACCCTAACTCGAAACTGTGCCCTGCACCCGTGCCAACTTAACTGGTGTCTAACGTTCTGGCCTTCCAGCCCTAACACTGCGTCTAGATAGTTCCCCAGACGGTACAGCAGGAGTGGAGGAGGCCCTGCTGTGATTCCCGCCCTGCCACCTGGGTCCCGGTTGGCGGGTGCCTTCTGCGGCGATCGGGCCTGGATGGGCCCGGCTCCTGCCCGTGTGTCCCAGGTGGTGTGGTGCCGGCCTGTTCTGCCTGCTGCCCACTGGAGGCTCCAGGGACAGGAGGGGTGGAGTCTGGGGCTGCGGTGTTCTGATACCTCCCCTGTGGGTGTCTCCGGCACGGGCCCAGCACCTCCTCCTCCCTCGGGGTGCCCGGTGGCCCCCAGGCATCTCCATGGGACTAGGGTGCGGGTAATCCCTGAGACTCCCCCGCCACCTGGCACTGCCAGTCCTGGAGGCCCACTCTGGCCTCGACCAGGGTACGCACGCTCGCACCGGATCCAAAACAGGACGTCCATTCCTTGGAGATGATGCAGTGAAGATTCACTGGGTTGATTCCTGGGTCACAGAGTTGTCCAATACTGAAAGGAATCATATTGTCGGGAACTCTCTGGAATTTAGGAGAATGAGAGCGATCTCATTGAAACAGACAAGATAACAAGGTAAATTTAGGATTCCAGGTTCCTCGGGGTGTAGTATAATGGAGTATATTCGGACAGGTCCTGTGAAGGGTTAACCCTGTGATGTCACTAGCAGGAAGTGACATCTACTCGTGATCTGAGAGTCTCGCAGAAAGCAGCACGAAAAGAAGCTCGTGTCGGGGGGGTCCCGGGAATTGTATAGCCAGCTATACGAGTCGGAACCCCCGGATGGGGAGGAGGGCATGAATCAATTCCTGGGGAGTGTAGTTTTTACCTCACCACTATTCTTAGAATTTCCCTCGATACCAGAAAAGGGTCAATATATTCTTTTTTATTAGACAATTTTTTAGATTTTAGATTTTAGATTTTAGATTTTAGAGTACCCAATTCATTTTTTCCAATTAAGGGGCAATTTAGCGTGGCCAATCCACCTAGCTTGCACAGTTTTGGGTTGTGGGGGTGAAACCCACACAGACACGGGGAGAACGTGCAAACTCCACACGGACAGTGACCCAGAGCCGGGATCGAACCCGGGACCTCAGCGCCGTGATGCAGCAGTGCTAACCCACTGTGCCACCGTGATGCCCGGGTCAATATATTCTAACTGGTGAGCAGGGATTTGAACTCCCTGACTCCTGTGCAGACTTAAGCGGGTGCTATTCGGGTCAAACTAATGTTTCAAGTTATCCCCCGGCATAACCTGTATCTTCAGAGAAGAATTTTATTTACTTACCACCTAGGAGCTTACCTACAGGTCCAGCTTGCTAAGTAAAGTACAGTAAACTTTCAAAATGGTAATAATAACCACTCTTTCAGGTTAACAACTTGAGCTTAACTTTACATTCTAGTTAAAAAAGATTAAATTACTTTTTTTAGAAAGGCAAAAAAGGTCTTGTCTTGTGGGGACCAGTTTCAGACTTTAAGTCTTTCTTGACAATCAGTTAATTTTGGATCTTCTGCTAGTTTCTCTGGGTTGCTCGGTCCCCCGATGGTGCTTTCCCGTCACCGAGTAAGGTTCTCTCTCTCTCTGAGTTCTCTCTGAGTTCTGGTAGTTCCTGCTCTGGTCTCTGGGTTTATATTCTCTTTCTCACAGTTATTATGTTTTTATGGCATTCTCATAAAGTAACCTTTATTTCGCTTGGATTATAAAATGTATCTTTGATCTAAACCCTGCGATCTCGCCGGCTCGGTACTCCTCAAGCCCTGTGGTGGTGGCAGCCCTGAGGGTGTGGGGGCAATGGAGGCAGCATATGAGACTGGAGGGGGCATCAGTGTGGTCACCGATCTGTGACAATCCCCGGTTTGTCCCGGGGGGGCTGGATGGGGGCTTTAAGGTATATCAGCAGGCAGGGATTGAGAGGTTTGGGGATCTATTCATCCAGGAGGGATTCCCGACCTTGGAGACATTAGAGCAGGAGTTTGATTTGCCGGGTGGGAACGGGTTTCGGTATCTTCAAGTGCGGGACTTTGTACGGAGGCAGGTCCCAAGCTTTCCTCGCCTCCCCCTGAGGGGACTACAGGATAAAGTGCTGTCAAAAACAGGGATTGGAGTGGGAAGATTTCGGAGATATACAGGGAATTGTTAGGGTGGGAAGGGGCCCCTGTCAGAGAGGTGAAGAGGAAGTGGGAAGAGGAGCTAGGAGGGGAGCTGGGAACTGAACTGTGGGAAAAGCTTTGAAAAGGGTGAATGCATCCTCGTCCTGAGCTAGACTCAGCTTGGTTCAGTTCAAGGTCGTCCACAGGGCCCACATAACGGTAGCCCGGATGAGTAGGTTCTTCGAGGAGGTGGAGGACAGATGTGGGCGGTGTGGGGGTAGCCTGGCCAACCATGTCCATATGTTTTGGGCATGTCCGAAACTGAGGGAAATCTGCCAGGGATTTGCGGATGTTATGTCGAAGTCCGGGAAGGTAGGGTAACTCTGAGTCCAGAATTAACAATATTTGGGGTGTCGGAGGATCCGGGGGCAAAGGGGGGGGGGGAGGGAGGCTGATATTCTGGCCTCCTCCTCCCTGGTGTCCCGGAGACGGATCTTGCTGAGATGGAGGGACTCGGAGCCTCCGAAGTCACGAGTGTGGGTCAGCGATATGGTAGAGTTTCTCAGTCTGGAGAAAATCAAGTTCGCTCTGAGAGGATCAATACAGGGATTGGCCCGGAGTGGGCAGCCGTTCATCGATTTCTTTGACAAACATTGAACGTCAGCAGTAAGGGGGAAAGGGAAAAGGGGGGGAGGGGAGGAAAACAGAAGGCAGGGGAATGTTAAATAAGGACAGGGAGCTTAGTCTCCGGGTAATTGGGGACAGGGCGGGAGAAGAGGGGGACGTGGTTTATTGTTTGTTCTTTTAGGGGGTATTTTGTGCGTCAACCCGCGCGATTGTTTTAGAAATGTCAATATGTTAAATTGTGAAAATTACAAATGCTTCAATAAAATATTTTCTAAAAAAAAGGCTTGAGGAGTTATTGGGCCTATTCCAGCTCCTATTTCTTATGGTCCAATGACATTGTTTTATTTTCATCCTGGATTAGTGCCTGGATACGAGGACCAATTCCTAACCCATTGAAACCTTTCTGTTTCAATAATGTGGTAAAACAGCCAAAGGGAAACACAATTACTGGACATGATTCAGTGTCGATGGCCTTCCAGAACATTCTCCACATTTGTTTCATTGAAAGCCCAAGGGGAAGGTGTGAGGCCCAATGGGCAGGATAACTCTAAAGTTGAAAGAGTGCATGAGGGGGTCAGGAAAATCAATCTGGAAGTGGTGATGCCAAGACTCCCATCAAAAATTCCAAACCCTTTTACCAGGTCAGTCCATGCAGGACATGAATACTGCTCCCACACCTGGGAACGAGGACAGTCCCCTCAACACTGATGTGTTTTGGTGCGAGTTCAGTTGTGTCACATGGTAATGGATTTTATTTTCTTGTTTTAGAATTATGATGAGTTCGAATTCGGATTTTGCCGATGGGTTCAAACTGAAGTTGATGCCGTGGATATTGAAAGTGCGCTGGCGATCGGTCAGGAGAAACTATTCAGTTATGCACGTTGTGGGAATGTTGCAGGTATGTCAGATGTTCCTTCAAAGTAACAACAGATTATAAAACAGCCACTCACTCTTTAACCTGTCACGTTTGAAACTTTCTGTACAGACTGACACACTGAGCAAAGAATTGTCAATCCCAGAGCGTTCCTCGCTCACATGTGACTAGTGGGTTGAGGCGCTATTTGGGCTACTTACACACATAGAAACAAACCGAGAAAATAGAAGCAGGAGGAGGCCATTCGGCCCCTCGAGCCTGCTCCGCCATTCATTATCATCATGGCTGACCATCAAGTTCCCGCCTTCCCCCCATATCCCATGATCCCCTGAGCCCTACTTCTTTGATACCTTCAGGCTTTATGTTTCCAGAATCCGGGAAGGTTTCCCACCTGTGCTGCGAGTGAGATTCCAGCTGTGGTTGCTGAATTTCCCGAGTGTAATAAAGGCTCCTTGTCAGGCATGAACCCGCTCTTGGAGTCGACATGAACCCTTGTGGAAGCTGAGAAACTGCATCTCTCTCAGCTCAGTGGATGCTGCGGGAATGCTGGCTCCTGTCTGAGACTCAGTGACAGGAAATTCTACCTTGTTAAAGAGAAATCCTGTGTAACTAGCTGCGTCCAGTTATTTAATGGTTAATGGTGGTTGAGGGTGAATGTTTAATGGTTAATGGTGGTTGAGGGTGAATGTTTAATGGTTTATGGTGGTTGAGGGTGAATGTTTAATGGTTAATGGTGGTTGAGGGTGAATAATTAATGGTTAATGGTGGTTGTGGGTGAATGTTTAATGGTTAATGGTGGTTGAGGGTGAATGTTTAATGGTTAATGATGGTTGAGGGTGAATGTTTAATGGTTAATGGTGGTTGAAGGTGAATGTTTAATGGTTTATGGTGGTTGAGGGTGAATGTTTAATGGTTAATGGTGGTTGAGGGTGAATGTTTAATGGCTAATGGTGGTTGATGGTGAATGTTTAATGGTTAATGGTGGTTGAGGGTGAATGTTTAATGGTTTATGGTGATTGAGGGTGAATGTTTAATGGTTAATGGTGGTTGAGGGTGAATGTTTAATGGTTAATGGTGGTTGACGATGTCCAGTTGATGTTATATATGTAAACTTTCAAAACGAGTTTGACAATTTACCATTTTTACAATAAACTGTTCGCAAAATTTCAACTCATGTGATGGAAGGGGACGGCAGCACGGATCCAGAATTGATCCATTGATTGGTTGATTGATATTTATTGTCACATGTTACTCAGTACAGTGAAAAGTAGTTTTCTGCGGCCAGGGGAACAAATGATACATCAACAAATAGTGATTGGTTACAGTGCAGAACAAGGCCAAACAAGAGCAGCATAGGGCGTCGTGAACAGTGTTCTTACAGGGAACAGATCAGTCCGAGGGGGAGTCGTTGAGGAGTCTGGTAGCTGTGGGGAAGAAGCTGTTTCTATGTCTGGATGTGCCGGTCTTCAGAGTTCTGTACCTTCTGCCTGATGGAAGGGTCTGGAAGGAGGCAATGCCTGGGTGGGAGGGGTCTCTGATAATGCTGTCTGCCTTCCTGAGGCAGCGGGAGGTGTAGACAGAATCAATGTGGGGGGTGGCAAGCTGGTGTGATGCGTTGGGCGGAGTTCACCACACTCTGCAGTTTCTTGCGATCTTGGGCCGAGCAGTTTCCATACCAGGCTGTGATGCAGCTGGATAGGATGCTCTCTATCGCACATCTGGAGACGTTTGTGAGAGTTGATGCAGATATGCTGAATTTCTTTAGCTTCCGTAGGAAGTAGACACGTTTTTGGGCTTTCTTGACTGTTGCATCAACGTGAGTGGACCAGGACAGAGTATTGGTGACGGTGAACCCCAGGAACTTAAAGCTATCGACCATCTCCCCTTCTGAGCCATTGATGCAGATGGGAGTGTGTGCCGTGCTGAGCTTCCTGAAGTCGCTGATCAGTTCCTTGGTCTTCCCAACATTTAGAGAGGGTGTTTTCGGTACACTATGCAACCAAGTGATCTCCCTCCTGTAGTCTGATTCGTCGTTGTTTGAGATACGGCCCACCACAGTCGTATCATCCGCAAACTTCCAGATTGAGTTGGAGTTAAATCTTGCCGCACAGCCGTGTGTGTGCAGGGAGTACAGTAGAGGACTGAGCACACATCCTTGCGGGGCCCCGGTGTTGGGGACTATTGTGGAGGAGGTGCTGTTACCTATCCTGACAGATTGGGGTCTGTTGGTGAGGAAGTCGAGGCTCCAGCTGCACAGGGAGGGGTCAAGTCCAAGGTTGCGGAGTTTGGTTATTAGTCTTGTTGGGAGAATGGTGTTGAAGGCGGAGCTGTAGTCGATGAATAGCAGTCTTACACAGGTGTCCTTGTTGTCGAGGTGTTCGAGTGTTGATTGCAGAGCCAGGGAAACAGCATCTGCTGTGGACCGGTTGCGGTGATCGGCGAACTGCAGTGGATCGAGACCGTCTGGGAGGCTGGCAGGGATCCGTCTCATGACTAGCCGCTCGAAGCATTTCATGATAACAGACGTCAGGGCCACCGGTCGGTAGTCGTTGAGGCAGGCTACCTTGTTCTTCTTTGGTGCTGGTATTGTGGTGGTCTTCGTGAAGGAGGTGGGGACCTCAGAGCGGGGGAGTGAGGTGGTGAAGATATCTGCGAATACACTCGCCAGCTGGTCTGCGCAGGCTCTGAGTGCTCGCCCAGGGACTCCGTCGGGGCTCGTCGCTTTCCGCGGATTCACTTTCAAGAAGGCAGCTCTTACCCCTGAGGCTGTAATAGTGGGTACGGGTGTGTCCAGGGCTGTTGGGGCGGGAGGCACTGATACATTGGCTGACTGCTCAAAGCGGGCATTGAACCTGTTCAGTTCCTCGAGTAGAGATGCTCCAGCCCCAGATATTCCGCCCGGCCTTGCTTTATAGCCTGTCATCTTGTGTAGGCCCGGCCATAGTCGCCGTGGGTGAGTGTCGTTGGCCTGGGACTCTGGTTTCATGTGGTATTGTCTTTTTGCATCCCCAATGGCTTTCCGTACGTCGTACCTGGATTTCTTATCGAGGTCAGGGGGGTCAGACTTGAACGCCTCCGTCCGGGACCTCAGCAGCGAGTGGACCTTTTGGTTGAGCCGGGTTTCCGCTTGGGGAATACCCGTATTGTCTTCTTTGCTACACCGTCCTCGACATACTTCCTGGTGAAGTCTGTGACGGTGGTTGCGTATTCGTCCAGGTTCGCTGCCGGGGCCTTGAATATGGACCAGTCCACAGACTACAAGCAGTCGTGGAGAATGGCCTCAGATTCCTCGGACCAGCACTGCGCGGTTTTCCTGACTGGCTCAGCGCGCTGGAGTTGCTGTTTGTCAGCCGGAAGTAGGAATACCGACCTGTGGTCGGATTTGCCAAAGTGTGGTTGGGGAATGGAGCGGTCGGCCCCTTTGATGCCCGTGTAGCAGTGTCCAGGGTGTTTGCACCTCTGGTGGAGCAGGAGATATGTTGATGGAGTTTGGGTGGAACCTTCCTGAGGTTGGCCTGGTCGAAGTCTCCAGCCACGATTGTCAGGGCTTCGGGGCGATTTGTTTCTTGGTTGTTGATGGTGGAGTTAGTTCGTCACGTGCTGCTCTACATCCTGGCTACTTGTTCATTTGCATATTCCCTTAAAGTGATATCACAACATTTTCCACATCTCACCAAAGTGACCCTGCCCCCTCGCCTGTAACTTGTTACTCCCCGTAAGCTGATCACCCAGTTAAATGTCGTGTCTCTCTGTCTACAGGTACCGTTATTCCTCTCTCTGCACCTTGGGGAGTTTTTGGATACTTGGAAAATGGCAAAATACAACAAAGATTCAGTGTATTTGTCCTGATAGTTCCCGAAGTCATCAATCCACCGGAACCAACAGATCCAGCAGTTACATTACAACCTGGACCTCCTGTTTGGTACTATGTTAGGTGAGTTTAGTGACTGATATATTGGGATTGATGTTCCTTTCTGTCAGCTCTTGTATCAACATCAGCCTGGGGCGGGATTCTCCCGTTTTGAGACTAAGTGCTGTGGTGTGGGCAGGAATGTGGAGTGTTCCTGCTGCGGATTCTTGCCGGAAAACACTCTGAATCTTGCCACCCATCAGTAATTATTCACCTGGGTGTTTTCCGCTGTTTTCAGCTGTGGGTCAGGCCTGGATGGTGTGTAGTCCGCCCTCCTGCCCGGGTGTCATATTGAAAAGATGTCCAACAACACTGAGCCATGTTGCCAAAAGAAGGTGGACCTCCTGAAAATGCAGATCGATTTCCAGCAACATTGGTCACCCAGAAACAGGCCAGCAGGAGGACCCCCTCCAGAACACATAATACGGAAGATCCAAGGGCCCAATCTCCCCCAACCCACTGCTGTGGTGCTCCAGGGTCCAGGGTTGTGGGCGCTCTCCACCCTCAACTCTGTGGGCAGTGCCATGCATCCTGACTTTGGCACACTACATTGTGGAGAATGTTTCTCACACTGGCGTTTTTCCCGCCGGAATGGCAGAGAATCTATCCTGGGGGGGGGCACCCCGAGGTCCCTCTGCTACTGCACTCTCTTTAGAACTGAGCCATTAAGTCTGGATAGACTCTCTCCACCCTCTCTGTAAAATGCATCACCTCACATTTCTCTGTGTTAAACTCTATCTGCCACTTGCCTGCCCATTTGGCCAGCTTCTCGATGATCTTACTCCAGCTGTGGACTAACTGACTGGTGCAGGCAGCTCAAAGGGCTGAATGGTCAACTCCTGTCCCTGTTGTCCCGGCAACCGGCTTTCCAAACAGGATTTGTCAGAAGTATAAAAATTAAATCCTCTGTTCTTAATCCTGTTGCAGGGCTTTTGACAAGAAAGTTAATGAACAACAAACTGAAGAACTTGTGATTCAATTACTGAAGGATTTGGAACAAGACAACCAGCCCTTCAATAGCACATTTTTTGCCATCGGTTATTTGAGCACACAAGGGTTAATGGAAATGGGTTTTACGAAGACAGGAGAATGAAGGTGTTCTGGAAGGTTCTGTACCTTTCATGGCATCAAACAGTGAGATGTGCTTAATTCTATTCTAAAACTGTTTAACTTTCCATTGGGTTTAATCTGGAATACTGAGCATAGTTTTAATCTCCTTCCCTCAAGAAGGACCTTTTGAGGGAACGCAATGTCTGTTGTGAAAATTAAATAAAAACAGAGACTCTTCAATCCGCTCCACCATTCAGGAAGATCATGGCTGATCTTCGACCTGAACTCCACCTTCCCACACTGTCCCTCGAGTGTGTAATCTGTCTGATAAACAGGGAATGCACTCCCACTAAACTCGGTTCATCCACCCTTAACTAAGGAGCCCAAACATCACCACATCATATTCTACCTGCCATGTTCTTAACCACTCACTTAACCAACCAAATGTGGAGCAAACACGTGATCGTCCACCCACACGTGAACCGTACATGTGACTCCAGCCCTGATATATTTGACTGTCTCTGAGTCCCGCCTTCTCTATTTCCCGTTAATATTATTTATAATTAGGTCTCCCTTCAACATCTGAAATTCATTGCTGAACACGTCTCCACACGGCACAGATACAGGGCAAAACTCAATTGTACCGGGTGGTGGGCCCTCTACTGGGGAACGGAGATTAATCACTGCACTAATTTGCTTTTTCTGTAATCTTGCTTTGAATGAATTGTGAGACTGAGACTGAGATGGTCCTAGTGTCAGATATAGTTCCAGAATTTTCTATCTTCACACAGCCATGGAATATATTAATATTTATCCATCAGACTGCCCAGAATGTTTCAAGTTGATGTGAAAAGAGTTGGGATTTGTTACAGAGCACAGAGTATTGAAGCTGTTAAATGTGAAATCATGGAGTGATCAGATGTGGGACTGTTCCTGGGCTCTCTCACTCGGAGTTAGTTCCAGGTGGAATTATTTAATTACAAGGGAATGTTTAAACTGTAAAGAGACAGTGTGTTCACCATTTGTAAAATAATGAGATTTTCATCACATCATCGGGAAGATTTTGCTTCAATGTTTGAATAGTTCTGTGTCCTGTGCTCTGAAATATAATGGGAATGGACCAGAGAACAGACTGTGTGGAATAGACACTGGACACTGTAGGAAGAACACGTCACTCACTGGAGAAACCTGCTAATGGAGACCACACCCTGTGTGGGCAGTAAAATATTCCCTTTTCCTGCCAGTCCTGAGAATCAAACACTGGACATTGTGGTGGGGATGATTAAAAAGGTTGTTTCTCAATCCGGTTTGGTCTGACTCAGATCAGTCCAAGTTCAGGAAACAGATGGGCCCAGGTCAGGAAAGTGAAAGTGGGAGTTTTGTGACCCAGGTGTGAAGCAGCTTAAAACTGGTCCTTAAACCGGAGAAAGAATTCCAATCTAAAATTAGAATCCAGAGACTGAAGGTGGAATAAAGTTTCCATTCAGATCTCCTCAAACCCACACTGGGAGCTGACTTTGGGAATATCGACAGACTGAATCTGTGACTGAGAAAATGATCGATTCAGATCTGACTCCCGTTAACAGGTGACCCATTCACAGGTTTGTCTGGTGCAGTAAATAATCCATCGTCTTCTAGTCTTTGTTTGTCTTTTGTTTTTCAAACTGCTGGGAATGGATTCTCACTGTGAAATAAAAAGGGTGATGCATTTACACATTTGGTCTCGTGTTAGATTCTTCCTCACAAATAAATCTGGGTCAATGATCACATCGCTAGTTTCATATCAGATAAACTCTGCACATTTCAGTGAAATTATTCTGTTAAGATGTTGAGGTGTAAAGTTAAAGAATGAGAAAGAATGAAGAGGCGGAGAGTAATTTATTGGGAGATGTGACACTTGGAGAGCGAGCTCCATATTGGTCAGGTGACAGCTCACACCGCGTGCAGTCCGACACTTCAATCTGTCACACTCCACTCTGAGCAGTCTTTCTAACTCTGTCAATGGGATATCACTGGAGAGATAGAGGCCAACACACAACAATTCATGGATCAATCATCGACCTGGTGTTGGGAATTTCTTCCCTGTTTGGAAAATCTCCCCAATCTGGGTGGGGCGGGGAGGAATTTAATTTGGGATCTGGTTCATAGAATCCCGACATAGAAACAGACAGAGATACAGGAGGAGGCCATTCGGCCCTTCGAGCCTGCTCCGCTAATCATTGTGATCATGGCTGATCATCAAGTTCAATACCCTGATCCCGCCTTCCCCCTTATCCCTCGATCCCTTTAGCCCCAAGAGCAAATATAATTCCTTCTTCAAATTCCACAGATTCACCGCTCTCTGGGTGAAGTAATTTCTCCTCACCTCAGCCCTGAAAGGTTTACCCCTTATCCTCAAACTATGACCCCTCGTTCTGGACTCCCCCACCATCGGGAACGTTCTTTCTGAATCTGTCTAATCCTGGTAGAATTGTGTAAGTTTCTATGAGACCCCCTCATTCTCTAAACTCTAATGAATATAATCCTTACCGACTCAGTCTCTCCTCATATGACAGTCCCGCCATCCCAGGAATCAGTCTGGTTAACCTTCGCTGCTCTCCCTCCATAGCAAGAACATCCTTCCTCAGATCAGGGCGCCAAAACTGGGCACAATACTCCAGGTGTGGCCTCACCAATGCCCGATACAATTGCAGTAAAACATCTCTGTTCCTAGACTCCAATCCTCTCGCTATGAAGGCCAACATACCATTTGCCTTCTTTACTGCCGGCTGTACCTGCGCGCTTACTTTCAGCGACTGAACACAGAACATATAACATTACAGCGCAGTACAGGCCCTTCGGCCCTCGATGTTGCGCCGACCTGTGAAACCACTCTAAAGCCCATCGACACTATTCCCTTATCGTCCATATGTCTATCCAATGACCATTTGAATGCCCTTAGTGTTGGCGAGTCCACTACTGTTGCAGGCAGGGCTTTCCACACCCTTACTACTCTCTGAGTAAAGAACCTACCTCTGACATCTGTCTTATATCTATCGCCCCTCAATTTAAACTATGTCCCCTCGTGCTAGACATCACCATCCGAAGAAAAAGGCTCTCACTGTCCACCCTATCCAATCCTCTGATCATCTTGTGTGCCTCAATTAAGTCACCTCTTAACCTTCTTCGCTCTAACGAAAACAGCCTCAAGTCCCTCAGCCTTTCCTCATAAGATCTTCCCTCCATACCAGGCAACATTCTGGTAAATCTCCTCTGCACCCTTTCCAATGCTTCCACATCCTTCCTATAATGCGGCGACCAGAATTGCACGCAATACTCCAAATGCGGCCGCACCAGAGTTTTGTACAGCTGCAACGTGACCTCATGGCTCCGAAACTCAATCCCTCTCCGAATAAAAGCTAACACACCGTACGCCTTCTTAACAACCCTCTCAACCTGGGTGGCAACTTTCAGGGATCTATGTACATGGACACCGAGATCTCTCTGCTCATCCACACTGCCAAGAATCTTACCATTAGCCCAGTACTCTGTCTTCCTGTTATTTCTCCCAAAATGAATCACCTCACACTTTTCTGCATTAAACTCCATTTGCCACCTCTCAGCCCAGCGCTGCAGCTTATCTATGTCCCTCTGTAACTTGTAACATCCTTCCGCACTGTCCACTGGCTTGTCTTAGCAAACCACTCAGTTCCAGGGCAATTAGGGTCGGGCAACAGATGCCGGCCCCGCCCAGCAACACCCACATCCCAAGAATGAATAAAAAAAGATTGGAGCTGGAGTAGATCAATCAGCCCCTCCAACCTGCTCCATCGTTCCATTAGATCATGTCTGATCAAACTGTGGCCTGAACTCCACTTTGCTGCCTGTCCCCATAACCCTCGACTTCCTTTCCCACCAGAAACCTCTCTAACTCAGGCAGGGGGGTCAATGCTGAGTGTGTGAACTGGAATCAATAGTGAAATATCTGCCCCGGGCGGTTCACATTTCCTGTCTCACTCAGGCAGGGGGGTCAATGCTGAGTGTGTGAACTGGAATCAATAGTGAAATATCTGCCCCGGGCGGTTCACATTTCCTGTCTAACTCAGGCAGGGGTGTCAATGCTGAGTGTGTGAACTGGAATCAATAGTGAAATATCTGCCCCGGGCGGTTCACATTTCCTGTCTAACTCAGGCAGGGGGGTCAATGCTGAGTGTGTGAACTGGAATCAATAGTGAAATATCTGCCCCTGGCGGTTCACATTTCCTGTCTAACTCAGGCAGGGGGGTCAATGCTGAGTGTGTGAACTGGAATCAGTAGTGAAATATCTGTCCCGGGCGGTTCACATTTCCTGTCTAACTCAGGCAGGGGGGTCAATGCTGAGTGTGTGAACTGGAATCAATAGTGAAATATCTGCCCCGGGCGGTTCACATTTCCTGTCTAACTCAGGCAGGGGGGTCAATGCTGAGTGTGTGAACTGGAATCAATAGTGAAATATCTGTCCCGGGCGGTTCACATTTCCTGTCTAACTCAGGCAGGGGGGTCAATGCTGAGTGTGTGAACTGGAATCAATAGTGAAATATCTGCCCCGGGCGGTTCACATTTCCTGTCTAACTCAGGCAGGGGGGTCAATGCTGAGTGTGTGAACTGGAATCAACAGTGAAATATCTGCCCCGGGCGGTTCACATTTCCTGTCTAACTCAGGCAGGGGGGTCAATGCTGAGTGTGTGAACTGGAATCAATAGTGAAATATCTGCCCCGGGCGGTTCACATTTCCTGTCTAACTCAGGCAGGGGGGTCAGTGCTGAGTGTGTGAACTGGAATCAATAGTGAAATATCTGTCCCGGGCGGTTCACATTTCCTGTCTAACTCAGGCAGGGGGGTCAATGCTGAGTGTGTGAACTGGAATCAATAGTGAAATATCTGCCCCGGGCGGTTCACATTTCCTGTCTAACTCAGGCAGGGGGGTCAATGCTGAGTGTGTGAACTGGAATCAATAGTGAAATATCTACCCCGGGCGGTTCACATTTCCTGTCTAACTCAGGCAGGGGGGTCAATGCTGAGTGTGTGAACTGGAATCAATAGTGAAATATCTGCCCCGGGCGGTTCACATTTCCTGTCTAACTCAGGCAGGGGGGTCAATGCTGAGTGTGTGAACTGGAATCAATAGTGAAATATCTACCCCGGGCGGTTCACATTTCCTGTCTAACTCAGGCAGGGGGGTCAATGCTGAGTGTGTGAACTGTAATCAATAGTGAAATATCTGCCCTGGGCGGTTCACATTTCCTGTCTAACTCAGGCAGGGGGATCAATGCTGAGTGTGTGAACTGGAATCAATAGTGAAATATCTGCCCCGGGCGGTTCACATTTCCTGTCTAACTCAGGCAGAGGGATCAATGCTGAGTGTGTGAACTGGAATCAATAGTGAAATATCTGCCCTGGGTGGTTCACATTTCCTGTCTAACTCAGGCAGGGGGGTCAATGCTGAGTGTGTGAACTGGAATCAATAGTGAAATATCTGCCCCGGGCGGTTCACATTTCCTGTCTAACTCAGGCAGGGGGATCAATGCTGAGTGTGTGAACTGGAATCAATAGTGAAATATCTGCCCCGGGCGGTTCACATTTCCTGTCTAACTCAGGCAGGGGGATCAATGCTGAGTGTGTGAACTGGAATCAATAGTGAAATATCTGCCCCGGGCGGTTCACATTTCCTGTCTAACTCAGGCAGTGGGGTCAATGCTGAGTGTGTGAACTGGAATCAATAGTGAAATATCTGCCCCGGGCGGTTCACATTTCCTGTCTAACTCAGGCAGGGGGATCAATGCTGAGTGTGTGAACTGGAATCAATAGTGAAATATCTGCCCCGGGCGGTTCACATTTCCTGTCTAACTCAGGCAGTGGGGTCAATGCTGAGTGTGTGAACTGGAATCAATAGTGAAATATCTGCCCCGGGCGGTTCACATTTCCTGTCCAACTCAGGCAGGGGGGTCAATGCTGAGTGTGTGAACTGGAATCAATAGTGAAATATCTGCCCCGGGCGGTTCACATTTCCTGTCTAACTCAGGCAGGGGGATCAATGCTGAGTGTGTGAACTGGAATCAATAGTGAAATATCTGCCCCGGGCGGTTCACATTTCCTGTCTAACTCAGGCAGGGGGATCAATGCTGAGTGTGTGAACTGGAATCAATAGTGAAATATCTGCCCCGGGCGGTTCATATTTCCTGTCTAACTCAGGCAGGGGGATCAATGCTGAGTGTGTGAACTGGAATCAATAGTGAAATATCTGCCCCGGGCGGTTCACATTTCCTGTCTAACTCAGGCAGGGGGATCAATGCTGAGTGTGTGAACTGGAATCAATAGTGAAATATCTGCCCCAGGAGGTTCACATTTCCCGGCAACCGGCATCACAGAGATAATAATAATAATCTATATTGTCACAAGCAGGTTTACATTAACACTGCAATGAGGTTACTGTGAAAATCCCCTAGTCGCCACATTCCGGCACCTGTTCGGGTACACAGAGGGAGAATTCAGAATGTCCCATTCACCAACAGCACGTCTTTCGGGACTTGTGGGAGGAAACCGGAGCACCCGGAGGAAACCCACGCAGACACGCGGAGAACGTGCAGACTCCGCACAGACAGTGACCCAAGCCGGGAATCGAACCTGGGACCCTGGAGCAGTGAAGCAACAGTGCTAACCACTGTGATACCGTGCTGCCCGTGATTTCTAAATGGTTTCTATATTCCAGGCTGTGATCAAAACACCAAAAAACATTTCCATAGTTAATCAGCTGGTGCGTTTCTTCAAAGTCTGATGTTCCCGTAGCTAAACTTTATTCAAAATTATCCCCTAAAAACTGTATAAAAATCCCTGAGCTCTCTGCTCAAACTGCAGATCGAGCTGAAGGTGCTGAGGGGCATTCAGTGAATTCACCAGTGACCTGTACCGACACCAAGATGCTGAGAATCGTCTTAACCGTGTGTGTCCTCTTCTGGAACCAACTCGCTGCACAGGATGCGGTAGACAAGGTGATCGAACTCTGTGAAAAAGATGGCTGCCTTAAACCTGAAGTCGTCATTGAGGACAAGGTGAGTACAGTTCAGAGTGGACCAATCAAAATTATTTAATTCCTGTGTTTTTGGCTCGAGTCCCCTTTACTCTCTTTACTGTCAAACATCTGTCTGACTCAGGCAGGGAGGGTTGTCAATGCTGAGTGTGTGAACTGGAATAAACAGTGAAATATCTGCCCCGGGCGGTTCACACATCCCGGGACCCGGCACTCACACAGTTAATGGTTTCTAAATTCAAGGCTGGGATCAGGAAAGTATTCTGAGGAGCAGAATCTATCTGTACTTTAGACACGGATTAATCAGGGATAGTCAGCGTGGAAGGTCTTTCTTGACAAATACAGTTGAATTATTTGAGGCGGTGAGCAGGAGTGTTGATGAGGGGGATGCATTTGGAGTGGTCGATATGGGCTTTAGCCAGGCTTTTGATAGGGTCCCTCGTGGCAGACTGATCCAGTCAGGGCCCATGGCACCCAAGGCAAAGAGACACATTGGACCCACAATTGGCTGAGAGGCAGGAAGCTGAGGGTGGTCTCTGAAGGCAGAGGGCAGGTTAATAGGGGGGTGGAAAAGGCAAATGGGACACTGGCTTTTCTCAATCGGGACAGAGATTACAAAAGCAGGGAGGTGATGTTGGAGTTGTACAGAACATTGGTGAGGACACAGCTGGAGTACTGTGTGTAATTCTGGGCACCACATTATAAGAAGGAGGGGGTGCTGGAGGGGGTGCAGAGGAGATTCACCAGGATGGTGCCTGGGACGGAACATTTCAGTTATGAAGAGAGGTTGGGGCTTGGGTTGTTTTCGCTGGAGCAGAGAAGACTGAGGGGCGATCTGATCGAGGTGGACAAGATTATGAGGGGCATGGACAGGATAATAATAATAATCATTATTAGTGTCACAAGTAGGTTTTTACATTAACACTGCAATGAGGTTACTGTGAAAATCCCCTCGTCGCCACATTCCGGCGCCTGTTCGGGTCACAGAGGGAGAATTCAGAATGTCCAATTCACCAACAGCACATCTTTCGGGACTTGTGGGAGGAAACCGGAGCACCCGGAGGAAACCCACGCAGACACGGGGAGAACGTGCAGACTCCGCACAGACAGTGACCCAAGTCGGGAATCGAACCAGGGACACTGGAGCAGTGAAGCAACAGTGCTAACCACTGTGCTACCGTGACGTCCCACGCTCGACCCCTCCACAAACCTCCCCGCACCCCCCCACCCCCGTCCCCTCCCCGACACCCCCCCAACCCCGACCCCCAAACTCTCCCCGACACTCCCCCACAACCCTCACCCCGACCCCTCGCCAACACTCCCAACACCCCCTACCCCTCACCCCCGACCCCTCACCAACGCACCCCCCCACCCCCCACCCGACCCCTTCCCGACACTCCACCCCAGACCCGACTCCTCCACAACACTCCCCCCACACCCCCTACCCCTCCCTGACACTCCCCACCCCGACCCCTCCCCGACACTCCCCACCCCCGACCCCTCCCCAACACTCCCCCCCACCCCCTATCCCGACCCCTCCCCGACATTCCCCCCACCCCCCCCACCCGACCCCTCCCCGACACTCCACCCCAGACCCTACCCCTCCCAACACTCCCCCCACACCCCCTACACCGATCCCTCCCCGACACTCCACCCCCACCCCGACCCCTCGGCAACACTCCCCACCCCCCACCTCCGACCCCTCCCCAACACTCCCCACTCCCACCCCCGACCCCTCCCCGACACTCCACCTCCCACCCCGACCCCTCCCCAACACTCCCCACACCCCCTACCCCACACCACCGACCCCTCCACAACGCCCCCTCCAACCCTCCCACCCCCCCACCCAATCGCTCCCCGACGCTCCACCCCAGACCCGACACCTCCCCGACACTCCCCACCCCCCCTACCCCGAACCCTCCCTGACCCTCCCCACCCTCACCCCCGACCCCTCCCTGACACTCCCCACCCCCACCCCGACCCCTCCCCGACACTCCCCACCCCCCCATCCCGACCCCTCCCCGACACTCCCCACTCCCCCCACCCCGACCCCTCCCCGACACTCCCCACTCCCCCCACCCCGACCCCTCCCCGACACTCCCCACTCCCCCCATCCCGACCCCTCCCCGACACTCCCCACTCCCCCCACCCCGACCCCTCCCCGACACTCCCCACTCCCCCCACCCCGACCCCTTCCCGACACTCCCCACTCCCCCATCCCGACCCCTCCTCGACACTCCCCA
Organism: Scyliorhinus torazame; assembly: GCF_047496885.1. Taxonomy (NCBI): domain Eukaryota; kingdom Metazoa; phylum Chordata; class Chondrichthyes; order Carcharhiniformes; family Scyliorhinidae; genus Scyliorhinus; species Scyliorhinus torazame. The sequence continues at coordinate 364,521,501 of NC_092710.1, forward strand.
CCCCACCCCGACCCCTCCTCAACACACCCCACCCCCCTACCCCGACCCCTCCCTGACACACCCCACCCTCACCCCCGACCCCTCCTCGACACTCCCCACCCCCACCCCCGACCCCTCCCTGACACTCCCCACCCCCACCCCGAGCCCTCCTCAACACTCCCCCCTCCCCGACACTCCCACCTCCCCCGACCCCTCCCCGACACTCCCCACCCCGACCCCTCCCGGACACTTCCCACCTCGACCCCTCCCCGACACTCCCCCCTCCCGACCCCTCCCCGACACTCCCCACCCCCGACCCCTCCCCGACACTCCCCACCCTCCTACCCTCGACCCCTCCACAACGCTCCCCACGCCCCATCCCCGACACTCCCCCTCCCGACCCCTCCCCGACACTCCCCACCCCCGACCCCTCCCCGACACTCCCCTCCCACCTAGCCTCGACCCCTCCACAACGCTCCCCACGCCCCATCCCCGACATTCCCCCCTCTCGACCCCTCCTCGACACTCCCCACCCCCACCCCCGACCCCTCCCCGACACTCCCCACCCTCCTACCCTCGACCCCTCCACAACGCTCCCCACGCCCCATCCCCGACACTCCCCACTCCGCCCCACCCCAACCCCTGACCCCCCCGACACCATATCCGACCCCACCCTCCCTACCCTGGGCGGCCTCCTCCCCCGGCAAAGGCCCCTCCCACAGCCGCGGCAGTGCCGTCGCGACATCTCTGACGTCCCCCCCACGCCGACCCCTACCTCCTCCTTGGAATCCCGGCCGTGGTCTCCACCATCGTGGCCCTCCCGTGACGTTGCCCCCTTGGCCCCTGGAGCACCCGGAGGAATCCCACACAGACACGGGGAGAAGGTGCAGACTCCACACAGACAGTGACCCAGCGGGGAATCGAACCTGGGACCCTGGAGCTGTGAAGCCATCTGAGCCCATCCGAAGCTCAAACCCACTCCCCTCACACCAGACCCCCACCCTACACCCCAGAAAGCAGCCCCCACACACCGGATTGTGTGTGTGCCCCCCCCCCCAACCCACAACAACAGGGGTGGTACAACTGCCCAGGGACCCCTGTGATAGGGAGACCCCCCCCCAGAGAGACCCCGTGATAGGGAGACCCCCACAGAGACCCCTGTGATAGGGAGACTCCCCCCACAGAGACCCCTGTGATAGGGAGACCCCACAGAGACCCTGTGATAGGGAGACCCCCCCAACAGAGACGCCCGTGATAGGGAGACCCCCCCACAGAGACCCCTGTGATAAGGAGACCCACCCCACAGAGACCCCTGTGATAGGGAGACCCACCCCACAGAGACCCCTGTGATAGGGAGACCCCCCCTCCCCACAGAGACCCCAGTGATAGGGAGACCCCCCACTGAGACCCCTGCGATAGGGAGACCCCCCCATAGAGACCCCAGTGATAGGGAGACCCCCCACTGAGACCCCGTGATAGGGAGACCCCCCCACAGAGATCCCTGTGATAGGGAGACCCCCCCCCCACAGAGACCCCTGTGATAGGGAGACCCCCCCCCACAGAGACGTCTGTGATAGTGAGACCCCCACAGAGACCCCGTGATAGGGAGACCCCCGAACAGAGACCCCTGTGATAGGGAGAACCGCACAAAGACCCCCATGATAGGGAGACTTCCCCACAGAGACCCCTGTGATAGGGAGACCCCCCCACTGAGACCCCTGTGATAGGGAGACCCGCACAAAGACCCCTGTGATAGGGAGACCCCCCCCACTGAGACCCCTGTGATAGGGAGACCCCCCCCACAGAGACGCCCGTGATAGGGAGACCCCCCACAGAGACCCCTGTGATAAGGAGACCCCCCCCACTGAGACACCTGTGATAGGGAGACCCCCCCCACAGAGACCCCCGTGATAGGGAGACCCCCCCACAGAGACCCCTGTGATAGGGAGACCCCCCCACAGTGACCCCATGATAAGGAGACCCCCACAGAGACCCCTGTGATAGGATGACCCCCCCCACAGAGACCCCCGTGATAGGGAGAACCCCCCACAGAGACCCCTGTGATAGGGAGACCGCCCCCCACCGAGACCCCGTGATAGGGAGACCCCCACAGAGACCCCTGTGATAGGGAGACTCCCCCCACAGAGACCCCGTGATAGGGAGACCCCCACAGAGACCCCTGTGATAGGGAGACCCCCCCCCACAGAGACCCCGTGATAGGGAGACCCCACAGAGACCCCTGTGATAGGGAGACACACCCCCCACAGAGACCCCGAGATAGGGAGACCCCCACAGAGACCCCTGTGATAGGGAGACCCCCCACAGAGACCCCTGTGATAGGGAGACCCCCCCCCCCACAGAGACCTCTGTGATAGTGAGACCCCCACAGAGACCCCGTGATAGGGAGACCCCCCACAGAGACCCCTGTGATAGGGAGACCCCCACAAAGACCCCTGTGATAGGGAGACCCGCACAAAGACCCCTGTGATAGGGACACCCCCCACACAGAGACCCCTGTGATAGGGAGACCCACCCCACAGAGACCCCTGTGATAGGGAGACCCCCCCCTCCCCACAGAGACCCCAGTGATAGGGAGACCCCCCACTGAGACCCCTGCAATAGGGAGACCCCCCCATAGAGACCCCAGTGATAGGGAGACCCCCCACTGAGACCCCGTGATAGGGAGACCCCCCCACAGAGATCCCTGTGATAGGGAGACCCCCCCCACAGAGACCCCTGTGATAGGGAGACCCCCCCCACAGAGATCCCTGTGATAGGGAGACCCCCCCCCCACAGAGACCCCTGTGATAGGGAGACCCCCCCCCCACAGAGACGTCTGTGATAGTGAGACCCCCACAGAGACCCCGTGATAGGGAGACCCCCGAACAGAGGCCCCTGTGATAGGGAGAACCGCACAAAGACCCCCATGATAGGGAGACTACCCCACAGAGACCCCTGTGATAGGGAGACCCCCCCCACTGAGACCCCTGTGATAGGGAGACCCGCACAAAGACCCCTGTGATAGGGAGACTTCCCCACAGAGACCCCTGTGATAGGGAGATCCCCCACACAGAGACCCCTGTGATAAGGAGACCCCCCCCCCCCCCACAGAGACCCTGTGATACGGAGACCCCCCCACACAGAGACCCCTGTGATCGGGAGATCCCCCCACAGAGACCCCTGTGATAGGGTGACCGCCCCCCCCCCCCCCCAGAGACCCCTGTGATATGGAGACCCCCCCCCACAGTGACCCCTGTAATAGGGAGACCCCCCCCCCCACAGAGGCCCCTGTGATAGGGAGATCCCCCCACTGAGACCCCTGTAATAGGGAGACCCCCCCACAGAGACCCCTGTAATAGGGATACCCCCACACAGAGACCCCTGTGATAGGGAGACCCCCACAGAGACCCCTGTGATAGGGGGACCCCCCCCACAGAGATCCCTGTGATACAGAGACCCCCTCCCCCACAGAGACCCCTATGATAGGGAGACCCCCCTCCCACAGTGTCCCCTGTGATAGGGAGACTTCCCCCCACCCACAGAGACCCCTGTGATAGGGAGCCACCCCCCCCCGCCCCACAGAGACCCCTGTGATAGGGAGACCCCTCCACAGAGACCCCTGCGATAGGGAGACCCCCACAGAGACCCCTGTGATAGGGAGATCCCCCCTCACATAGACCCCTGTGATAGGGAGACCACCCCCACAGAGACCCCTGTGATATGGAGACCCCCACAGAGACCCCTGTGATAGGAAGATCCCCCCCCCCCCACAGAGACCCCTGTGATAGGGAGATCCCCCCCCCCACAGAGACCCCTGTGATAGGGAGACCGCCCCCACAGAGACCCCTGTGATAGGGAGACCCCCCCACAGAGACCCCTGTGATATGGAGACCCCCCCACAGAGACCCCTGTGATAGGGAGACCTCCACACAGAGACCCCTGTGAAAGGGAGACCCCCCCACAGAGACCCCTGTGATAGGGAGATCCCCCCCCCCACAGAGACCCCTGTGATAGGGAGACCGCCCCCACAGAGACCCCTGTGATAGGGAGACCCCCCCACAGAGACCCCTGTGATATGGAGACCCCCCCACAGAGACCCCTGTGATAGGGAGACCTCCACACAGAGACCCCTGTGAAAGGGAGACCCCCCCACAGAGACCCCTGTGATAGGGAGACCCCCCCACAGAGAACCCTGTGATACAGAGACCCCCCCACACAGAGGCTCCTGTGATAGGGAGACTTCCCCCCGCCCACAGAGACCCGTGTGATAGGGAGCCCCCCCCATAGAGACCCCTGTGATAGGGAGACCCCTCCACAGAGTCCCCTGTGATATGGAGACCCCCACATAGACCCCTGTGATAAGGGGACCCCCCCCCCACAGAGACCCCTGTGATAGGGAGACCCACCCCACAGAGACCCCTGTGATAGTGAGACCCCCACAGAGACCCCTGTGATAGGGAGATCCCCCCCCACAGAGACCCCTGTGATAGGGAAAGCCCCCCCCACAGAGACCCCTGTGATAGGGAGACCCCCCACAGAGACCCCTGTGATAGGGAGACCCACCCTAGAGACCCCTGTGATAGGGAGACCCCCCCACAGAGACCCCTGTGATAGATAGAACCCCCCACAGAGACCCCTGTGATAGGGAGACCCCCACAGAGACCCCTGTGATAGGGAGATCCCCCCCCCCACAGAGACCCCTGTGATAGGGAAAGCCCCCCCCCACAGAGACCCCTGTGATAGGGAGACCCCCCCACAGAGACCCCTGTGATAGATAGAACCCCCCACAGAGACCCCTGTGATAGGGAGACCCCCCCCCCACAGAGACCCGTGTGATAGGAAGACCCCCCCATAGCAACCCCTGTGATAGGGAGACCCCCCCACAGAGACCCCTGTGATATGGAGACCCCCCCACAGAGACCCCTGTGATAGGGAGACCTCCACACAGAGACCCCTGTGAAAGGGAGACCCCCCCACAGAGACCCCTGTGATAGGGAGACCCCCCCACAGAGAACCCTGTGATACAGAGACCCCCCCACACAGAGGCTCCTGTGATAGGGAGACTTCCCCCCACCCACAGAGACCCGTGTGATAGGGAGCCCCCCCCATAGAGACCCCTGTGATAGGGAGACCCCTCCACAGAGTCCCCTGTGATATGGAGACCCCCACATAGACCCCTGTGATAAGGGGACCCCCCCCCCACAGAGACCCCTGTGATAGGGAGACCCACCCCACAGAGACCCCTGTGATAGTGAGACCCCCACAGAGACCCCTGTGATAGGGAGATCCCCCCCCACAGAGACCCCTGTGATAGGGAAAGCCCCCCCCACAGAGACCCCTGTGATAGGGAGACCCCCCACAGAGACCCCTGTGATAGGGAGACCCACCCTAGAGACCCCTGTGATAGGGAGACCCCCCCACAGAGACCCCTGTGATAGATAGAACCCCCCACAGAGACCCCTGTGATAGGGAGACCCCCACAGAGACCCCTGTGATAGGGAGATCCCCCCCCCCACAGAGACCCCTGTGATAGGGAAAGCCCCCCCCCACAGAGACCCCTGTGATAGGGAGACCCCCCCACAGAGACCCCTGTGATAGATAGAACCCCCCACAGAGACCCCTGTGATAGGGAGACCCCCCCCCCACAGAGACCCGTGTGATAGGAAGACCCCCCCATAGCGACCCCTGTGATAGAGAGACCCTCACAGAGACCCCTGTGACATGGAGACCCCCCCACAGAGACCCCTGTGATAGATAGAACCCCCCACAGAGTCCCCTGTGATAGGGAGACCCCCACAGAGACCCCTGTGATAGGGAGATCCCCCCCCCACAGAGACCCCTGTGACAGTGAGACCCTCCCCACAGAGACCCCTGTGATAGGGAAAACCCCCCCCCACAGATCCCTGTGATAGGGAGACCCCCCCACAGAGACCCCTGTGACAGTGAGCCCCCCCCCCCCAGGGTCCCCTGTGACAGTGAGCCCCCCCCACGGAGACCCCTGTGACAGTGAGACCCCCCCCCAGAGACCCCTGTGACAGTGAAACCCCCCCCCACAGATCCCTGTGACAGTGAGCCCCCCCCCCCCGGGTCCCCTGCAATGGGCAGCTCAGGGGGTCGCACGATGTGTGCACCGGGGCCAATGGGCACGGGACTGATCGTCTCCATGTTCACCAACTAGACGGGGGGGGGAATCTGTCCTGGGGCACGGACACCGCATCCCACCACCAGGCCCCCACATCCCCCGCCTGCCGCTCGGTGATACATACCTGCGGCGCTCCGAGCTGGGGGCCCTGGGTTGGCAGTAACAGCGGGTCGGAGCCATGGGATGGAGGGTGATGACAGCCCGCTCTGCCATGAGCTCCGTGCTCCACATCGTTTGACAATGTCTGCCTCATGCCCACGGTCGCACCTTCCACCTGGGTGAACCCTGCATGCCAGCTGGCCAGTCCACCACACGGTCGGTGGGGTGGGAGGTGGGGGGTGGGGGGGGAGTGTACCGTGGGGAGCCCTCGCCACCCACAACATCCGCCCATTCCCCCCCCACCGCACCTCCTCTGTGGCCCGCCCAGACCAGCCCACCCCTCACACCCTGACAGAGCACCGAGGCAGGTTGGAACGGTGTGAACTGGTGTTTAATGTGAAAACCCGAGACCCTAACTCGAAACTGTGCCCTGCACCCGTGCCAACTTAACTGGTGTCTAACGTTCTGGCCTTCCAGCCCTAACACTGCGCCTAGGTAGTTCCCCAGACGGTACAGCAGGAGTGGAGGAGGCCCTGCTGTGATTCCCGCCCTGCCACCTGGGTCCCGGTTGGCGGGTGCCTTCTGCGGCGATCGGGCCTGGATGAGCCCGGCTCCTGCCCGTGTGTCCCAGGTGGTGTGGTGCTGGCCTGTTCTGCCTGCTGCCCACTGGAGGCTCCAGGGACAGGAGGGGTGGAGTCTGGGGCTGCGGTGTTCTGATACCTCCCCTGTGGGTGTCTCCGGCACGGGCCCAGCACCTCCTCCTCCCTCGGGGTGCCCGGTGGCCCCCAGGCATCTCCATGGGACTAGGGTGCGGGTAATCCCTGAGACTCCCCCGCCACCTGGCACTGCCAGTCCTGGAGGCCCACTCTGGCCTCGACCAGGGTACGCACGCTCGCACCGGATCCAAAACAGGACGTCCATTCCTTGGAGATGATGCAGTGAAGATTCACTGGGTTGATTCCTGGGTCACAGAGTTGTCCAATACTGAAAGGAATCATATTGTCGGGAACTCTCTGGAATTTAGGAGAATGAGAGCGATCTCATTGAAACAGACAAGATAACAAGGTAAATTTAGGATTCCAGGTTCCTCGGGGTGTAGTATAATGGAGTATATTCGGACAGGTCCTGTGAAGGGTTAACCCTGTGATGTCACTAGCAGGAAGTGACATCTACTCGTGAACTGAGAGTCTCGCAGAAAGCAGCACGAAAAGAAGCTCGTGTCGGGGGGGTCCCGGGAATTGTATAGCCAGCTATACGAGTCGGAACCCCGGGATGGGGAGGAGGGCATGAATCAATTCCTGGGGAGTGTAGTTTTTACCTCACCACTATTCTTAGAATTTCCCTCGATACCAGAAAAGGGTCAATATATTCTTTTTTTTTTACAATTTGTTTTTTTTAGATTTTAGATTTTAGAGTACCCAATTCATTTTTTCCAATTAAGGGGCAATTTAGCGTGGCCAATCCACCTAGCTTGCACAGTTTTGGGTTGTGGGGGTGAAACCCACACAGACACAGGGAGAACGTGCAAACTCCACACGGACAGTGACCCAGAGCCGGGATCGAACCCGGGACCTCCGCGCCGTGAGGCAGCAGTGCTAACCACTGTGCCACCGTGCTGCCCGGGTCAATATATTCTAACTGGTGAGCAGGGATTTGAACTCCCTGACTCCTATGCAGACTTAAGCGGGTGCTATTCGGGTCAAACTAATGTTTCAAGTTATCCCCCGGCATAACCTGTATCTTGAGAGAAGAATTTTATTTACTTACCACCTAGGAGCTCACCTACAGGTCCGGCTTGCTAAGTAAAGTACAGTAAACTTACAAAATGGTAATAATAACCACTCTTTCAGGTTAACAACTTGAGCTTAACTTTATATTCTAGTTAAAAAAGATTAAATTACTTTTTTTAGAAAGGTAAAAAAGGTCTTGTCTTGTGGGGACCAGTTTCAGACTTTAAGTCTTTCTTGACAATCAGTTAACTTTGGATCTTCTGCTAGTTTCTCTGGGTTGCTCGGTCCTCCGATGGTGCTTTCCCGTCACCGAGTAAGGTTCTCTCTCTCTCTGAGTTCTCTCTGAGTTCTGGTAGTTCCTGCTCTGGTCTCTGGGTTTATATTCTCTTTCTCACAGTTATTATGTTTTTATGGCTTTCTCATAAAGTAACCTTTATTTCACTTGGATTATAAAAAGTATCTTTCATCTAAACCCTGCGATCTCGCCGGCTCGGTACTCCTCAAGCCCTGTGGTGGTGGCAGCCCTGAGGGTGTGGGGGCAATGGAGGCAGCATATGAGACTGGAGGGGGCATCAGTGTGGTCACCGATCTGTGACAATCCCCGGTTTGTCCCGGGGGGGCTGGATGGGGGCTTTAAGATATGGCAGCAGGAAGGGATTGAGAGGTTTGGGGATCTATTCATCCAGGAGGGCTTCCCGACCTTGGAGACATTAGAGCAGGAGTTTGACTTGCCGGGTGGGAACGGGTTTCGGTATCTTCAAGTGCGGGACTTTGTACGGAGGCAGGTCCCAAGCGTTCCTCGCCTCCCCCTGAGGGGACTACAGGATAAAGTGCTGTCAAAAACAGGGATTGGAGTGGGAATGTTTCGGAGATATACAGGGAATTGTTAGGGTGGGAAGGGGCCCCTGTCAGAGAGGTGAAGAGGAAGTGGGAAGAGGAGCTAGGAGGGGAGCTGGGAACTGAACTGTGGGAAAAGCTTTGAAAAGGGTGAATGCATCCTCGTCCTGAGCTAGACTCAGCTTGGTTCAGTTCAAGGTGGCCCACAGGGCCCACATAACGGTAGCCCGGATGAGTAGGTTCTTCGAGGAGGTGGAGGACAGATGTGGGCGGTGTGGGGGTAGCCCGGCCAACCATGTCCATATGTTTTGGGCATGTCCGAAACTGAGGGTATTCTGGGATGGATTTGCGGATGTTATGTCGAAGTCCGGGAAGGTAGGGTAACTCTGAGTCCAGAATTAACAATATTTGGGGTGTCGGAGGATCCGGGGGCAAAGGGGGGGGGGAGGGAGGCTGATATTCTGGCCTCCTCCTCCCTGGTGTCCCGGAGACGGATCTTGCTGAGATGGAGGGACTCGGAGCCTCCGAAGTCAGGAGTGTGGGTCAGCGATATGGTAGAGTTTCTCAGTCTGGAGAAAATCAAGTTCGCTCTGAGAGGATCAATACAGGGATTGGCCCGGAGTTGGCGGCCGGTCATCGATTTCTTTGACAAACATTGAACGTCAGCAGTAAGGGGGAAAGGGAAAAGGGGGGGAGGGGAGGAAAACAGAAGGCAGGGGAATGTTAAATAAGGACAGGGAGCTTAGTCTCCGGGTAATTGGGGACAGGGCGGGAGAAGAGGGGGACGTGGTTTATTGTTTGTTCTTTTAGGGGGTATTTTGTGCGTCAACCCGCGCGATTGTTTTAGAAATGTCAATATGTTAAATTGTGAAAATTACAAATGCTTCAATAAAATATTTTCTAAAAAAAAGGCTTGAGGAGTTATTGGGCCTATTCCAGCTCCTATTTCTTATGGTCCAATGACATTGTTTTATTTTCATCTGGATTAGTGCCTGGATACGAGGACCAATTCCTAACCCATTGAAACCTTTCTGTTTCAGTAATGTGGTAAAACAGCCAAAGGGAAACACAATTACTGGACATGATTCAGTGTCGATGGCCTTCCAGAACATTCTCCACATTTGTTTCATTGAAAGCCCAAGGGGAAGGTGTGAGGCCCAATGGGCAGGATAACTCTAAAGTTGAAAGAGTGCATGAGGGGGTCAGGGAAATCAATCTGGAAGTGGTGATGCCAAGACTCCCATCAAAAATTCCAAACTCTTTTACCAGGTCAGTCCATGCAGGACATGAATACTGCTCCCACACCTGGGAACGAGGACAGTCCCCTCAACACTGATGTGTTTTGGTGCGAGTTCAGTTGTGTCACATGGTGATAGATTTTATTTTCTTGTTTTAGAATTATGATGAGTTCGAATTCGGATTTTGCCAATGGGTTCAAACTGAAGTTGATGCCGTGGATATTGAAAGTGCGCTGGCGATCGGTCTGGAGAAACTATTCAGTTATGCACGTTGTGGGAATGTTGCAGGTATGTCAGATGTTCCTTCAAAGTAACAACAGATTATAAAACAGCCACTCACTCTTTAACCTGTCACGTTTGAAACTTTCTGTACAGACTGACACACTGAGCAAAGAATTGTCAATCCCAGAGCGTTCCTCGCTCACAGGTGACTAGTGGGTTGAGGCGCTATTTGGGCTACTTACACACATAGAAACAAACCGAGAAAATAGAAGCAGGAGGAGGCCATTCGGCCCCTCGAGCCTGCTCCGCCATTCATTATGATCATGGCTGATCATCAAGTTCCCGCCTTCCCCCCATATCCCATGATCCCCTGAGCCCTACTTCTTTGATACCTTCAGGCTTTATGTTTCCTGAATCCGGGAAGGTTTCCCACCTGTGCTGGGAGTGAGATTCCAGCTGTGGTTGCTGAATTTCCCGAGTGTAATAAAGGCTCCTTGTCAGGCATGAATCCGCTCTTGGAGTCGACATGAACCCTTGTGGAAGCTGAGAAGCTGCATCTCTCTCAGCTCAGTGGATGCTGCGGGAATGCTGGCTCCTGTCTGAGACTCAGTGACAGGAAATTCTACCTTGTTAAAGAGAAATCCTGTGTAACTAGCTGCGTCCAGTTATTTAATGGTTAATGGTGGTTGAGGGTGAATAATTAATGGTTTATGGTGGTTGAGGGTGAATGTTTAATGGTTAATGGTGGTTCAGGGTGAATGTTTCATGGTTAATGGTGGTTGAGGGTGAATGTTTAATGGTTTATGCTGGTTGAGGGTGAATGTTTAATGGTTAATGGTGGTTGAGGGTGAATGTTTAATGGTTTATGGTGGTTGAGGGTGAATGTTTAATGGTGGTTGAGGGTGAATGTTTAATGGTTAATGGTGGTTGAGGGTGAATGTTTAATGGTTAATGGTGGTTCAGGGAGAATGTTTAATGGTTAATGGTGGTTGAGGGTGAATGTTTAATGGTTTATGCTTGTTGAGGGTGAATGTTTAATGGTTAATGGTGGTTGAGGGTGAATGTTTAATGGTTTATGGTGGTTGAGGGTGAATGTTTAATGGTGGTTGAGGGTGAATGTTTAATGGTTAATGGTGGTTGAGGGTGAATGTTTAATGGTTAATGTGGTTGAGGGTGAATGTTTAATGGTTAATGCTGGTTGAGGGTGAATGTTTAATGGTTAATGTGGTTGAGGGTGAATGTTTAATGGTTAATACAAAGAAGAACAAAGAACAAAGAAATGTACAGCACAGGAACAGGCCCTTCGGCCCTCCAAGCCCGTGCCGACCATGCTGCCCGACTAAACTACAATCTTCTACACTTCCTGGGTCCGTATCCCTCTATTCCCACCCTATTTATGTATTTGTCAAGATGCCCCTTAAATGTCACTATCGTCCCTGCTTCCACCACCTCCTCCGGTAGCGAGTTCCAGGCACCCACTACCCTCTGCGTAAAAAACTTGCCTCGTACATCTACTCTAAAGCTTGCCCCGCTCACCTTAAACCTATGCCCCCTAGTAATTGACCCCTCTACCCTGGGGAAAAGCCTCTGACTATCCACTCTGTCTGTGCCCCACATAATTTTGTATACCTCTATCAGGTCTCCCCTCAACCTCCTTCGTTCCAGTGAGAACAAACCGAGTTTATTCAACCGCTCCTCATAGCTAATGCCCTCCATACCAGGCAACATTCTGGTAAATCTCTTCTGCACCCTCTCTAAAGCCTCCACATCCTTCTGGTAGTGTGGCGACCAGAATTGAACACTATACTCCAAGTGTGGCCTAACTAAGGTTCTATACAGCTGCAACATGACTTGCCAATTCTTATACTCAATGCCCCGGCCAATGAAGGCAAGCATGCCGTATGCCTTCTTGACTACCTTCTCCGCCTGTGTTGCCCCTTTCAATGACCTGTGGACCTGTACTCCTAGATCTCTTTGACTTTCAATACTCTTGAGAGTTCTACCATTCACCGTATATTCCCTACCTGCATTAGACCTTCCAAGATGCATTACCTCACATTTGTCCGGATTAAACTCCATCTGCCATCTCTCCGCCCAAGTCTCCAAACAATCTAAATCCTGCTGTATCCTCCGACAGTCCTCATCGCTATCCGCAATTCCACCAACCTTTGTGTCGTCTGCAAACTTACTAATCAGACCAGTTACATTTTCCTCCAAATCATTTATATATACTACAAAGAGCAAAGGTCCCAGCACTGATCCCTGTGGAACACCACTGGTCACAGCCCTCCAATTAGAAAAGCATCGTTCCATTGCATGGTGGTTAATGGTGGTTGAGGGTGAATGTTTAATGGTTTATGGTGATTGATGGTGAATGTTTAATGGTTAATGGTGGTTGAGGGTGAATGTTTAATAGTTAATGGTGGTTGAGGGTGAATGTTTAATGGTTAATGGTGGTTGAGGGTGAATGTTTAATGGTTAATGGTGGTTGAGGGTGAATGTTTAATGGTTAATGGTGATTGAGGGTGAATGTTTAATGGTTAATGGTGATTGAGGGTGAATGTTTAATGGTTAATGGTGGTTGAGGGTGAATGTTTAATGGTTAACGGTGGTTGAGGGTGAATGTTTAATGGTTAACGGTGGTTGAGGGTGAATGTTTAATGGTTAATGGTGGTTGAGGGTGAATGTTTAATGGTTAATGGTGGTTGAGGGTGAATGTTTAAAGGTTTATGATGGTTGAGGGTGAATGTTTAATGGTTAATGGTGATTGAGGGTGAATGTTTAATGGTTAATGGTGGTTGAGGGTGAATGTTTAATGGTTAATGGTGGTTGAGGGTGAATGTTTAATGGTTAATGTGGTTGAGGGTGAATGTTTAATGGTTAATACAAAGAAGAACAAAGAACAAAGAAATGTACAGCACAGGAACAGGCCCTTCGGCCCTCCAAGCCCGTGCCGACCATGCTGCCCGACTAAACTACAATCTTCTACACTTCCTGGGTCCGTATCCCTCTATTCCCACCCTATTTATGTATTTGTCAAGATGCCCCTTAAATGTCACTATCGTCCCTGCTTCCACCACCTCCTCCGGTAGCGAGTTCCAGGCACCCACTACCCTCTGCGTAAAAAACTTGCCTCGTACATCTACTCTAAAGCTTGCCCCGCTCACCTTAAACCTATGCCCCCTAGTAATTGACCCCTCTACCCTGGGGAAAAGCCTCTGACTATCCACTCTGTCTGTGCCCCACATAATTTTGTATACCTCTATCAGGTCTCCCCTCAACCTCCTTCGTTCCAGTGAGAACAAACCGAGTTTATTCAACCGCTCCTCATAGCTAATGCCCTCCATACCAGGCAACATTCTGGTAAATCTCTTCTGCACCCTCTCTAAAGCCTCCACATCCTTCTGGTAGTGTGGCGACCAGAATTGAACACTATACTCCAAGTGTGGCCTAACTAAGGTTCTATACAGCTGCAACATGACTTGCCAATTCTTATACTCAATGCCCCGGCCAATGAAGGCAAGCATGCCGTATGCCTTCTTGACTACCTTCTCCACCTGTGTTGCCCCTTTCAATGACCTGTGGACCTGTACTCCTAGATCTCTTTGACTTTCAATACTCTTGAGAGTTCTACCATTCACTGTATATTCCCTACCTGCATTAGACCTTCCAAGATGCATTACCTCACATTTGTCCGGATTAAACTCCATCTGCCATCTCTCCGCCCAAGTCTCCAAACAATCTAAATCCTGCTGTATCCTCCGACAGTCCTCATCGCTATCCGCATTTCCACCAACCTTTGTGTCGTCTGCAAACTTACTAATCAGACCAGTTACATTTTCCTCCAAATCATTTATATATACTACAAAGAGCAAAGGTCCCAGCACTGATCCCTGTGGAACACCACTGGTCACAGCCCTCCAATTAGAAAAGCATCGTTCCATTGCATGGTGGTTAATGGTGGTTGAGGGTGAATGTTTAATGGTTTATGGTGATTGATGGTGAATGTTTAATGGTTAATGGTGGTTGAGGGTGAATGTTTAATAGTTAATGGTGGTTGAGGGTGAATGTTTAATGGTTAATGGTGGTTGAGGGTGAATGTTTAATGGTTAATGGTGGTTGAGGGTGAATGTTTAATGGTTAATGGTGGTTGAGGGTGAATGTTTAATGGTTAATGGTGATTGAGGGTGAATGTTTAATGGTTAATGGTGGTTGAGGGTGAATGTTTAATGGTTAACGGTGGTTGAGGGTGAATGTTTAATGGTTAACGGTGGTTGAGGGTGAATGTTTAATGGTTAATGGTGGTTGAGGGTGAATGTTTAATGGTTAATGGTGGTTGAGGGTGAATGTTTAAAGGTTTATGATGGTTGAGGGTGAATGTTTAATGGTTAATGGTGATTGAGGGTGAATGTTTAATGGTTAATGGTGGTTGAGGGTGAATGTTTAATGGTTAATGGTGGTTGAGGGTGAATGTTTAATGGTTAATGGTGATTGAGGGTGAATGTTTAATGGTTAATGGTGGTTGAGGGTGGATGTTTAATGGTTAATGGTTTTTGAGGGTGAATGTTTAATGGTTAATGGCGGTTGAGGGTGGATGTTTAATGGTTAATGGTGGTTGAGGGTGGATGTTTAATGGTTAATGGTGGTTGAGGGTGAATGTTTAATGGTTAATGGTGATTGAGGGTGAATGTTTAATGGTTAATGGTGATTGAGGGTGAATGTTAAATGGTTAATGGTGATTGAGGGTGAATGTTTAATGGTTAATGGTGGTTGAGGGTGGATGTTTAATGGTTAATGGTTTTTGAGGGTGAATGTTTAATGGTTAATGGTGGTTGAGAGTGAATGTTTAATGGTTTATGGTGGTTGAGGGTGAATGTTTAATGGTGATTGAGGGTGAATGTTTAATGGTTAATGGTGGTTGAGAGTGAATGTTTAATGGTTAATGGTGGTTGAGGGTGAATGTTTAATGGTTAATGGTGATTGAGGGTGAATGGTAAATGGTTAATGGTGATTGAGGGTGAATGTTTAATGGTTAATGGTGGTTGAGGGTGAATGTTTAATGGTTAATGGTGGTTGAGGGTGAATGTTTAATGGTTAATGGTGGTTGAGGGTGAATGTTTAATGGTTAATGGTGGTTGAGGGTGAATGTTTAATGGTTAATGGTGGTTGAGAGTGAATGTTTAATGGTTTATGATGGTTGAGGGTGAATGTTTAATGGTTTATGGTGATTGAGGGTGAATGTTTAATTGTTAATGTGGTTGAGGGTGAATGTTTAATGGTTAATGGTGGTTGAGGGTGAATGTTTAATGGTTAATGGTGGTTGAGGGTGAATGTTTAATGGTTTCTGATGGTTGAGGGTGAATGTTTAATGGTTAATGGTGGTTGAGGGTGAATGTTTAATGGTTAATGGTGATTGAGGGTGACTGTTTAATGGTTAATGGCGGTTGAGGGTGAATGTTTAATGGTTAATGGTGGTTGAGGGTGAATGTTTAATGGTTAATGGTGGTTGAGGGTGAATGTTTAATGGTTTATGGTGGTTGAGGGTGAATGTTTAATGGTTTATGGTGGTTGAGGGTGAATGTTTAATGGGTAATGGTGATTGAGGGTGAATGTTTAATGGTTAATGGTGATTGAGGGTGAATGTTTAATGGTTTATGGTGGTTGAGGGTGAATGTTTAATGGTTAATGGTGGTTGAGGGTGAATGTTTAATGGTTAATGGTGGTTGAGGGTGAATGTTTAATGGTTAATGGTGGTTGAGGGTGAATGTTTAATGGTTTATGGTGATTGAGGGTGAATGTTTAATGGTTAATGGTGGTTGAGGGTGAATGTTTAATGGTTAATGGTGGTTGAGGGTGAATGTATAATGGTTAATGGTGGTTGAAGGTGAATGTTTAATGGTGAATGGTGGTTGAGGGTGAATGTTTAATGGTTAATGGTGGTTGAGGGTGAATGTATAATGGTTAATGGTGGTTGAAGGTGAATGTTTAATGGTGAATGGTGGTTGAGGGTGAATGTTTAATGCTTAATGGTGGTTGAGGGTGAATGTTTAATGGTTAATGGTGGTTGAGGGTGAATGTTTAATGGTTAATGGTGGTTGAGGGTGAATGTTTAATGGTTAATGGTGGTTGAGGGTGAATGTATAATGGTTAATGGTGGTTGAGGGTGAATGTTTAATCGTGAATGGTGGTTGAGGGTGAATGTTTAATGCTTAATGGTGGTTGAGGGTGAATGTTTAATGGTTAATGGTGGTTGAGGGTGAATGTTTAATGGTTAATGGTGGTTGAGGGTGAATGTTTAATGGTTTATGGTGGTTGAGGGTGTACAATGATGTTATGTATGGAAACTTTCAAAACAAGTTTGACAAATTACCATTTTTACATTAGACTTAGCAAAATTTAAACTCATGTGATGGAAGGGGACGCAGCACGGATCCAGAATTGATCCATTCATTGGTTGATTGATATTTATTGTCACATGTTACTCAGTACAGTGAAAAGTATTTTTCTGCGGCCAGGGGAACAAATGATACATCAACAAATAGTGATTGGTTACAGAGCAGAACAAGGCCAAACAAGAGCAGCATAGGTTGTCGTGAACAGTGGTATTACAGGGAACAGGCCAGTCCGAGGGGGAGTCGTTGAGGAGTCTTGTAGCTGTGGGGAATAAGCTGTTTCTATGTCTGGATGTCCGGGTCTTCAGACTTCTGTACCTTCTGCCTGATGGAAGGGTCTGGAAGAAGGCAATGCCTGGGTGGGAGGGGTCTCTGATAATGCTGCCTGCCTTCCTGAGGCAGCGGGAGGTGTAGACAGAATCAATGGGAGGGTGGCAAGCTGGTGTGATGCGTTGGGCTGAGTTCACCACACTCTGCAGTTTCTTGCGATCGTGGACTGAGCAGTTTCCATACCAGCTGTGATGCAACTGGATAGGATGCTCTCTATCGCACATCTGTAGAAGTTTGTGAGAGTTGATGCAGATATGCTGAATTTCTTTAGCTTCCGTAGGAAGTAGACACGTTGTTGGGCTTTCTTGACTGTTGCATCAACGTGAGTGGACCAGGGCAGACTGTTGGTGATGGTGACCCCCAGGAACTTAAAGCTATCGACCATCTGGTTTAGGGGCTGGTTGAGCACAGTGGGCTAAACAGCTGGCTTGTAATGCCAAACAAGACCAGCAACACGGGTTCAATTCCCATAAGGGCCTCCCCGAACAGATGCCGGAATGTGGCGACTAGGGGCTTTTCACAGTATCTTCATTGAAGCCTACTTGTGACAATAAGCCATTATTATTATCTCCACTTAAGAGCCAGTGATGCAGATGGGAGTGTGTGCCGTGCTGAGCTTCCTGCAGTCGCTGATCAGTTCCTTGGTCTTCCCAACATTTAGAGAGGGTGTTTTCGGTACACTATGCAACCAAGTGATCTCCCTCCTGTAGTCTGATTCGTCGTTGTTTGAGATACGGCCTGTCTCTCTCTGTGAGAGTGTTTGTCTCTCTCTGTGAGAGTGTTAGTCTCTCTCTGACTCTCTCTCTCTCCCTGCCTGTCTCTCTCTGTGAGAGTGTTAGTCTCTCTCTGTCTCTCTCTCCCTGTCTCTCTCTGTGAGACTGTTAGTCTCTCTCTGACTCTCTCTCCCTGCCTGTCTCTCTCTGTGAGATTGTTAGTCTCTCTCTGACTCTCTCTCCCTGCCTGTCTCTCTCTGAGAGAGTGTTAGTCTCTCTCTGACTCTCTCTCCCAGGCTGTCTCTCTCTGTGGGAGTGTTAGTCTCTCTCTGACTCTCTCTCCCTGCCTGTCTCTCTCTGAGAGAGTGTTAGTCTCTCTCTGACTCTCTCTCCCAGCCTGTCTCTGTCTGTGAGAGTGTTAGTCTCTCTCTGACGCTCTCTCCCTGCCTGTCACTCTCTGTGAGAATGTTAGTCTCTCTGACTCTCTCTCCCTGTCTCTCTCTGAGAGAGTGTTAGTCTCTCTCTGACTCTCTCTCCCTGCCTGTCTCTCTCTGTGAGAGTGTTAGTCTCTCTGACTCTCTCTCCCTGCCTGTCTCTCTCTGCGAGAGTGTTAGTCTCTCTCTGACTCTCTCTCCCTGCCTGTCTCTCTCTGTGAGAGTGTTAGTCTCTCTCTGACTCTCTCTCCCTGCCTGTCTATCTCTGTGAGAGTGTTAGTCTCTCTGACTCTCTCTCTCTGCCTGTCTCTCTGTGAGAGTGTTAGTCTCTCTCTCCCTGTCTCTTTCTGTGAGTGTTAGTCTCTCTGACTCTCTCTCCCTGCCTGTCTCTCTCTGTGAGATTGTTAGTCTCTCTCTGACTCTCTCTCCCTGCCTGTCTCTCTCTGCGAGAGTGTTAGTCTCTCTCTGACTCTCTCTCCCTGCCTGTCTCTCTCTGTGAGAGTGTTAGTCTCTCTCTGACTCTCTACCTGCCTGTCTCTCTCTGTGAGAGTGTTAGTCTCTCTCTGACTCTCTCTCCCTGCCTGTCTCTTTCTGTGAGAGTGTCAGTCTCTCTCTGACTCTCTCTCTCTGCCTGTCTCTCTCTGTGAGAGTGTTAGTCTCTCTCTGACTCTCTCTCCCTGCCTGTCTCTCTCTGTGAGAGTGTTAGTCTCTCTCTGACTCTCTACCTGCCTGTCTCTCTCTGTGAGAGTGTTAGTCTCTCTCTGACTCTCTCTCCCTGCCTGTCTCTTTCTGTGAGAGTGTCAGTCTCTCTCTGACTCTCTCTCTCTGCCTGTCTCTCTCTGTGAGAGTGTTAGTCTCTCTCTGTCTCTCTCTCCCTGCCTGTCTCTCTCTGTGAGAGTGTTAGTCTCTCTGACTCTCTCTCCCTGCCTGTCTCTCTCTGTGAGACTGTTAGTCTCTCTCTGACTCTCTCCCTGCCTGTCTCTCTCTGTGAGAGTGTTAGTCTCTCTCTGACTCTCTCTCCCTGCCTGTCTCTTTCTGTGAGAGTGTCAGTCTCTCTCTGACTCTCTCTCTCTGCCTGTCTCTCTCTGTGAGAGTGTTAGTCTCTCTCTGTCTCTCTCTCCCTGCCTGTCTCTCTGAGAGAGTGTTAGTCTCTCTTACTCTCTCTCCCTGCCTGTCTCTCTCTGTGAGAGTGTTAGTCTCTCTTTGACTCTTTCTCCCTGCCTGCCTCTCTCTGAGAGAGTGTTAGTCTCTCTCTGACTCTCTCTCCCTGCCTGTCTCTCTCTGTGAGAGAGTTAGTCTCTCTGACTCTGTCTCGCTGCCTGTCTCTCTCTGTGTGAGTGATAGTCTCTCTCTGACTCTCTCTCCCTCCCTGTCTCTCTCTGTGAGAGTGTTAGTCTCTCTCTGACTCTCTACCTGCCTGTCTCTCTCTGTGAGAGTGTTAGTCTCTCTCTGACTCTCTCTCCCTGCCTGTCTCTTTCTGTGAGAGTGTCAGTCTCTCTCTGACTCTCTCTCTCTGCCTGTCTCTCTCTGTGAGAGTGTTAGTCTCTCTCTGTCTCTCTCTCCCTGCCTGTCTCTCTCTGTGAGAGTGTTAGTCTCTCTGACTCTCTCTCCCTGCCTGTCTCTCTCTGTGAGAGTGTTAGTCTCTCTCTGACTCTCTCCCTGCCTGTCTCTCTCTGTGAGAGTGTTAGTCTCTCTCTGACTCTCTCTCCCTGCCTGTCTCTTTCTGTGAGAGTGTCAGTCTCTCTCTGACTCTCTCTCTCTGCCTGTCTCTCTCTGTGAGAGTGTTAGTCTCTCTCTGTCTCTCTCTCCCTGCCTGTCTCTCTGAGAGAGTGTTAGTCTCTCTTACTCTCTCTCCCTGCCTGTCTCTCTCTGTGAGAGTGTTAGTCTCTCTTTGACTCTTTCTCCCTGCCTGCCTCTCTCTGAGAGAGTGTTAGTCTCTCTCTGACTCTCTCTCCCTGCCTGTCTCTCTCTGTGAGAGAGTTAGTCTCTCTGACTCTGTCTCGCTGCCTGTCTCTCTCTGTGTGAGTGATAGTCTCTCTCTGACTCTCTCTCCCTCCCTGTCTCTCTCTGTGAGAGTGTTAGTCTCTCTCTGTCTCTCTCTCCCTGCCTGTCTCTCTCTGTGAGAGTGTTAGTCTCTCTGACTCTCTCTCCCTGCCTGTCTCTCTCTGTGAGATTGTTAGTCTCTCTCTGACTCTCTCTCCCTGCCTGTCTCTCTCTGCGAGAGTGTTAGTCTCTCTCTGACTCTCTCTCCCTGCCTGTCTCTCTCTGTGAGAGTGTTAGTCTCTCTCTGACTCTCTCTCCCTGCCTGTCTCTCTCTGTGAGAGTGTTAGTCTCTCTGACTCTCTCTCCCTGCCTGTCTCTCTCTGTGAGAGTGTTAGTCACTCTCTGACTCTCTCCCTGCCTGTCTCTCTCTGACTCTCTCTCCCTGCCTGTCTCTTTCTGTGAGAGTGTCAGTCTCTCTCTGACTCTCTCTCTCTGCCTGTCTCTCTCTGTGAGAGTGTTAGTCTCTCTCTGTCTCTCTCTCCCTGCCTGTCTCTCTGAGAGAGTGTTAGTCTCTCTTACTCTCTCTCCCTGCCTGTCTCTCTCTGTGAGAGTGTTAATCTCTCTTTGACTCTTTCTCCCTGCCTGCCTCTCTCTGAGAGAGTGTTAGTCTCTCTCTGACGCTCTCTCCCTGCCTGTCTCTCTCTGTGAGACTGTTAGTCTCTCTCTGTCTCTCTCTCCCTGTCTCTCTCTGTGAGACTGTTAGTCTCTGTCTGACTCTCTCACCCTGCCTGTCTCTCTCTGTGAGAGTGTTAGTCTCTCTCTGTCTCTCTCTGCCTGCCTGTCTCTCTCTGTGAGATTGTTAGTCTCTCTCTGACTCTCTCTCCCTGCCTGTCTCTCTCTGTGAGAGTGTTAGTCTCTCTCTGACTCTCTCTCCCTGCCTGTCTCTTTCTGTGAGAGTGTCAGTCTCTCTCTGACTCTCTCTCTTTGCCTGTCTCTCTCTGTGAGAGTGTTAGTCTCTCTCTGTCTCTCTCTCCCTGCCTGTCTCTCTCTGTGAGAGTGTTAGTCTCTCTGACTCTCTCTCCCTGCCTGTCTCTCTCTGTGAGAGTGTTAGTCTCTCTCTGACTCTCTCTCCCTGCCTGTCTCTTTCTGTGAGAGTGTCAGTCTCTCTCTGACTCTCTCTCTCTGCCTGTCTCTCTCTGTGAGAGTGTTAGTCTCTCTCTGTCCCTCTCTCCCTGCCTGTCTCTCTGAGAGAGTGTTAGTCTCTCTGACTCTCTCTCCCTGTCTCTCTCTGCGAGAGTGTTAGTCTCTTTCTTACTCTCTCTCCCTGCCTGTCTCTCTCTGTGAGAGTGTTAGTCTCTCTTTGACTCTTTCTCCCTGCCTGCCTCTCTCTGAGAGAGTGTTAGTCTCTCTCTGACTCTCTCTCCCTGTGATGTATTAAATTGATGCGCTAAGCGTCAAGAACCACAAAGCCATGTGAGACTTTAACTCAGGCTTTAATATACTACATGGGAGGCTTACCCGACACAGACGACCCCAGAAAGAATGGGGGCTGTCCCAGAAGAGGTTCTTATACTGACTCCCGGGGGAGTGGCTAAGGCGGAGCTCTCCGTGGCCAGGTCGGGTTACCTACCAGTGACCGAACCTCTGCAGAGCTACAGTACAATACACAGTATTACAGGGCCACGTTACGCACAACTATTATATACTATGTACAATGGTAGGGAGGTACAGTGGTGTATCACCACACCCTGCCTGTCTCTCTCTGTGAGAGAGTTAGTCTCTCTGACTCTGTCTCGCTGCCTGTCTCTCTCTGTGTGAGTGATAGTCTCTCTCTGACTCTCTCTCCCTCCCTGTCTCTCTCTGTGAGAGTGTTAGTCTCTCTCTGTCTCTCTCTCCCTGCCTGTCTCTCTCTGTGAGAGTGTTAGTCTCTCTGACTCTCTCTCCCTGCCTGTCTCTCTCTGTGAGATTCTTAGACTCTCTCTGACTCTCTCTCCCTGCCTGTCTCTCTCTGCGAGAGTGTTAGTCTCTCTCTGACTCTCTCTCCCTGCCTGTCTCTCTCTGTGAGAGTGTTAGCCTCTCTCTGACTCTCTCTCTCTGCCTGTCTCTCTCTGTGAGAGTGTTAGTCTCTCTCTGACTCTCTCCCTGCCTGTCTCTCTCTGTGAGAGTGTTAGTCTCTCTCTGACTCTCTCTCCCTGCCTGTCTCTTTCTGTGAGAGTGTCAGTCTGTCTCTGACTCTCTCTCTCTGCCTGTCTCTCTCTGTGAGAGTGTTAGTCTCTCTCTGTCTCTCTCTCCCTGCCTGTCTCTCTGAGAGAGTGTTAGTCTCTCTTACTCTCTCTCCCTGCCTGTCTCTCTCTGTGAGAGTGTTAGTCTCTCTTTGACTCTTTCTCCCTGCCTGCCTCTCTCTGAGAGAGTGTTAGTCTCTCTCTGACTCTCTCTCTCTGCCTGTCGCTCTGTGAGAGTGTTAGTCTCTCTCGGACTCTTTCTCCCTGCCTGCCTCTCTCTGAGAGAGTGTTAGTCTCTCTCTGACTCTCTCTCTCTGCCTGTCTCTCTGTGAGAGTGTTAGTCTCTCTCGGACTCTCTCTCCCTGTCTCACTCTGTGAGAGTGTTACTCTCTCTCTGTCTCTCTCTCCCTGCCTGTCTCTCTTTGTGAGAGAGTTAGTCTCTCTCTGACTCTCTCTCCCTGCCTGTCTCTCTTTGTGAGAGAGTTAGTCTCTCTCTGTCCCTCTTTCTCTGTGAGAGTGTTAGTCTCTCTCGGTCTCTCTCTCTGCCTGTCTCTCTCTGTGAGTGTGTTAGTCTCTCTCTGACTCTCTCTCCCTGTCTCTCTGAGTGAGTGTTAGTCTCAATCTGACTCTCTCTCCCTGCCTGTCTCTCTCTGTGAGAGTGTTATTCTCTCTCTGACTCTCTCTGTGTGTTAGTCTCTCTGACTCTCTCTCCCTGCCTGTCTCTCTCTGTGAGAGTGTTAGTCTCTCTCTGACTCTCTCTGCCTGTCTCTCTCTGTGAGAGTGTTAGTCTCTCTCTGACTCTCTCTCCCTGCCTGTCTCTCTCTGTGAGAGTGTTAGTCTCTGTCTGACTCTCTCTCCCTGCCTGTCTCTCTCTGAGAGAGTGTTAGTCTCTCTCTGACTCTCTCTCCCTGCCTGTCTCTCTCTGTGGAAGTGTTAGTCTCTCTCTAACACTCTCTCCCTGCCTGTCTCTCTCTGTGAGAGTGTTAGCCTCTCTCTGACTCTCTCCCTGTCTCTCTGAGAGAGTGTTAGTCTCTCTCTGACTCTCTCTCCCTGCCTGTCTCTCTCTGTGGAAGTGTTAGTCTCTGTCTGGCTCTCTCTCCCTGCCTGTCTCTCTCTGTGAGATTGTTAGTCTCTCTCTGACTCTCTCTCCCTGCCTGTCTCTCTCTGAGAGAGTGTTAGTCTCTCTCTGACTCTCTCTCCCTGCCTGTCTCTCTCTGTGGAAGTGTTAGTCTCTCTCTGACGCTCTCTCCCTGCCTGTCTCTCTCTGTGAGAGTGTTAGTCTCTCTGACTCTCTCTCCCTGTCACTCATTGAGAGAGTGTTAGTCTCTCTCTGACTCTCTCTCCCTGCCTGTCTCTCTCTGTGAGAGAGTTAGTCTCTCTGACTCTCTCTCCCTGCCTGTCTCTCTCTGAGAGAGTGTTAGTCTCTCTCTGACTCTCTCTCTCTCCCTGTCTCTCTCTGTGAGAGTGTTAGTCTCTCTCTGACTCTCTCTCCCTGCCTGTCATCTCTGTGAGAGTGTTAGTCTCTCTGACTCTCTCTCCCTGTCTCTCTCTGTGAGAGTGTTAGTCTCTCTCTGACTCTCTCTCCCTGCCTGTCTCTCTCTGTGAGAGTGTTAGTCTCTCTCTGACTCTCTCTCCCTGTCTCTCTCTGTGAGATTGTTAGTCTCTCTCTGACTCTCTCTCCCTGCCTGTCTCTCTGTGAGAGTGTTAGTCTCTCTGACTCTCTCTTCCCGTCTCTCTGTGAGTGTTAGCCTCTCTCTGACTCTCTCTCCCTGCCTGTCTCTCTCTGTGAGAGTGTTAGTCTCTCTGACTCTGTCTCCCTGTCTCTCTGTGAGAGTGGTAGTCTCTCTCTGTCTCTCTCTCCCTTCCTGTCTCTCTCTGTGAGAGTGTTAGTCTCTGTCTGACTCTCTCTCCCTGCCTGTCTCTGTCTGTGAGAGTGTTAGTCTCTCACTGACGCTCTCTCCCTGCCTGTCTCTCTCTGTGGGAGTGGTAGTCTCTCTCTGACGCTCTCTCCCTGCCTGTCTCTCTCTGTGAGAATGTTAGTCTCTCTGACTCACTCTCCCTGTCTCTCTGTGTGAGTGTTAGTCTCTCTCTGACTCTCTCTCCCTCCCTGTCTCTCTCTGTGAGAGTGTTCGTCTCTCTCGGACTCTTTCTCCCTGCCTGCCTCTCTCTGAGAGAGTGTTAGTCTCTCTCTGACTCTCTCTCTCTGCCTGTCTCTCTGTGAGAGTGTTAGTCTCTCTCGGACTCTCTCTCCCTGTCTCACTCTGTGAGAGTGTTACTCTCTCTCTGTCTCTCTCTCCCTGCCTGTCTCTCTTTGTGAGAGAGTTAGTCTCTCTCTGACTCTCTCTCCCTGCCTGTCTCTCTTTGTGAGAGAGTTAGTCTCTCTCTGTCCCTCTTTCTCTGTGAGAGTGTTAGTCTCTCTCGGTCTCTCTCTCTGTCTGTCTCTCTCTGTGAGTCTGTTAGTCTCTCTCTGACTCTCTCTCCCTGTCTCTCTGAGTGAGTGTTAGTCTCAATCTGACTCTCTCTCCCTGCCTGTCTCTCTCTGTGAGAGTGTTATTCTCTCTCTGACTCTCTCTGTGTGTTAGTCTCTCTGACTCTCTCTCCCTGCCTGTCTCTCTCTGTGAGAGTGTTAGTCTCTCTCTGACTCTCTCTGCCTGTCTCTCTCTGTGAGAATGTTAGTCTCTCTCTGACTCTCTCTCCCTGCCTGTCTCTCTCTGTGAGAGTGTTAGTCTCTGTCTGACTCTCTCACCCTGCCTGTCTCTCTCTGTGAGATTGTTAGTCTCTCTCTGACTCTCTCTCCCTGCCTGTCTCTCTCTGTGGAAGTGTTAGTCTCTCTCTAACACTCTCTCCCTGCCTGTCTCTCTCTGTGAGAGTGTTAGCCTCTCTCTGACTCTCTCCCTGTCTCTCTGAGAGAGTGTTAGTCTCTCTCTGACTCTCTCTCCCTGCCTGTCTCTCTCTGTGGAAGTGTTCGTCTCTGTCTGGCTCTCTCTCCCTGCCTGTCTCTCTCTGTGGAAGTGTTAGTCTCTCTCTGACTCTCTCTCCCTGCCTGTCTCTCTCTGTGGAAGTGTTAGTCTCTCTCTAACACTCTCTCCCTGCCTGTCTCTCTCTGTGGAAGTGTTAGTCTCTCTCTGACGCTCTCTCCCTGCCTGTCTCTCTCTGTGAGAATGTTAGTCTCTCTGACTCTCTCTCCCTGTCACTCATTGAGAGAGTGTTAGTCTCTCTCTGACTCTCTCCCTCTCCCTGTCTCTCTCTGTGAGAGAGTTAGTCTCTCTGACTCTGTCTCCCTGCCTGTCTCTCTCTGTGTGAATGATAGTCTCTCTCTGACTCTCTCTCCCTCCCTGTCTCTCTCTGTGAGAGTGTTAGTCTCTCTCTGACTCTCTCTCTCTCCCTGTCTCTCTCTGTGAGAGTGTTAGTCTCTCTCTGACTCTCTCTCCCTGCCTGTCATCTCTGTGAGAGTGTTAGTCTCTCTGACTCTCTCTCCCTGTCTCTCTCTGTGAGAGTGTTAGTCTCTCTCTGACTCTCTCTCCCTGTCTCTCTCTGTGAGATTGTTAGTCTCTCTCTGACTCTCTCTCCCTGCCTGTCTCTCTGTGAGAGTGTTAGTCTCTCTGACTCTCTCTTCCCGTCTCTCTGTGAGTGTTAGTCTCTCTCTGACTCTCTCTCCCTGCCTGTCTCTCTCTGTGAGAGTGTTAGTCTCTCTGACTCTGTCTCCCTGTCTCTCTGTGAGAGTGGTAGTCTCTCTCTGTCTCTCTCTCCCTTCCTGTCTCTCTCTGTGAGAGTGTTAGTCTCTGTCTGACTCTGTCTCCCTGCCTGTCTCTCTCTGTGAGATTGTTAGTCTCTCTCTGACTCTCTCTCCCTGCCTGTCTCTCTCTGAGAGAGTGGTAGTCTCTCTCTGACGCTCTCTCCCTGCCTGTCTCTCTCTGTGGGAGTGGTAGTCTCTCTCTGACGCTCTCTCCCTGCCTGTCTCTCTCTGTGAGAATGTTAGTCTCTCTGACTCTCTCTCCCTGTCTCTCTCTGAGAGAGTGTTAGTCTCTCTCTGACTCTCTGTCCCTGCCTGTCTCTCTCTATGAGAGAGTTAGTCTCTCTGACTCTGTCTCCCTGCCTGTCTCTCTCTGTGTGAGTGATAGTCTCTCTCTGACTCTCTCTCCCTCCCTGTCTCTCTCTGTGAGAGTGTTAGTCTCTCTCTCCCTGCCTGTCTCTCTCTGTGAGAGTGTTAGTCTCTCTCTGACTCTCTCTCCCTGCCTGTCTCTCTCTGTGAGAGTGTTAGTCTCTCTCTGACTCTCTCTCCCTGCCTGTCATCTCTGTGAGAGTGTTAGTCTCTCTCTGACTCTCTCTCCCTGCCTGTCATCTCTGTGAGAGTGTTAGTCTCTCTGACTCTCTCTCCCTGTCTCGCTCTGTGAGAGTGTTAGTCTCTCTCTGACTCTCTCTCCCTGCCTGTCTCTCTCTGTGAGAGTGTTAGTCTCTCTGACTCTCTCTCCCTGTCTCTCTGTGAGAGTGTTAGTCACTCTCTGTCTCTCTCTCCCTTCCTGTCTCTCTCTGTGAGAGTGTTAGTCTCTCTGACTCACTCTCCCTGTCTCTCTGTGTAAGTGTTAGTCTCTCTCTGACTCTCTCTCCCTCCCTGTCTCTCTCTATGAGAGTGTTAGTCTCTCTCTGTCTCTCTCTCCCTGCCTGTCTCTCTCTGTGAGAGTGTTAGTCTCTCTTTGACTCTCTCTCCCTGCCTGTCTCTCTCTGTGAGATTGTTAGTCTCTCTCTCTGACTCTCTCTCCCTGCCTGTCTCTCTGAGAGAGTGTTAGTCTCTCTCTGACTCTCTGTCCCTGCTTGTCTCTCTCTGTGAGAGTGTTAGTCTCTCTGACTCTCTCCCTGTCTCTCTGTGAGAGTGTTAGTCACTCTCTGTCTCTCTCTCCCTTCCTGTCTCTCTCTGTGAGAGTGTTAGTCTCTCTGACTCTCTCTCCCTGTCTCTCTGTGAGAGTGTTGGTCTCTCTCTGACTCTCTCTCCCTCCCTGTCTCTCTCTGTCAGAGTGTTAGTCTCTCTCTGTCTCTCTCGCCCTGCCTGTCTCTCTCTGTGAGAGTGTTAGTCTCTCTGACTCTCTCTCCCTGCCTGTCTCGCTCTGCGAGAGTGTTAGTCTCTCTCTGACTCTCTCTACCTGCCTGTCTCTCTCTCTGAGAGTGTTAGTCTCTCTCTGACTCTCTCTCTCTGCCTGTCTCTCTGTGAGAGTGTTAGTCTCTCTCTGACTCTCTCTCCCTGCCTGTCTCACTCAGTAAGAGTGTTAGTCTCTCTGACTCTCACTCCCTGCCTGTCTCTCTGTGAGAGTGTTAGTCTCTCTCTGACTCTCTCTCCCTGCCTGTCTCACTCAGTAAGAGTGTTAGTCTCTCTGACTCTCACTCCCTGCCTGTCTCTCTCTGTGAGAGTGTTAGTCTCTCTGACTCTCTCTCCCTGTCTCTCTGTGAGAGTGTTAGTCACTCTCTGTCTCTCTCTCCCTTCCTGTCTCTCTCTGTGAGAGTGTTAGTCTCTCTGACTCACTCTCCCTGTCTCTCTGTGTGAGTGTTAGTCTCTCTCTGACTCTCTCTCCCTCCCTGTCTCTCTCTGTGAGAGTGTTAGTCTCTCTCGGACTCTTTCTCCCTGCCTGCCTCTCTCTGAGAGAGTGTTAGTCTCTCTCTGACTCTCTCTCTCTGCCTGTCTCTCTGTGAGAGTGTTAGTCTCTCTCGGACTCTCTCTCCCTGTCTCACTCTGTGAGAGTGTTACTCTCTCTCTGTCTCTCTTTCCCTGCCTGTCTCTCTTTGTGAGAGAGTTAGTCTCTCTCTGACTCTCTCTCCCTGCCTGTCTCTCTTTGTGAGAGAGTTAGTCTCTCTCTGTCCCTCTTTCTCTGTGAGAGTGTTAGTCTCTCTCGGTCTCTCTCTCTGTCTGTCTCTCTCTGTGAGTGTGTTAGTCTCACTCTGACTCTCTCTCCCTGTCTCTCTGAGTGAGTGTTAGTCTCAATCTGACTCTCTCTCCCTGCCTGTCTCTCTCTGTGAGAGTGTTATTCTCTCTCTGACTCTCTCTGTGTGTTAGTCTCTCTGACTCTCTCTCCCTGCCTGTCTCTCTTTGTGAGAGAGTTAGTCTCTCTCTGACTCTCTCTCCCTGCCTGTCTCTCTTTGTGAGAGAGTTAGTCTCTCTCTGTCCCTCTTTCTCTGTGAGAGTGTTAGTCTCTCTCGGTCTCTCTCTCTGTCTGTCTCTCTCTGTGAGTGTGTTAGTCTCTCTCTGACTCTCTCTGCCTGTCTCTCTCTGTGAGAGTGTTAGTCTCTCTGACGCTCTCTCCCTGCCTGTCTCTCTCTGTGAGACTGTTAGTCTCTGTCTGACTCTCTCTCCCTGCCTGTCTCTCTCTGTGAGAGAGTTAGTCTCTCTCTGACTCTCTCTCCCTGCCTGCCTCTCTCTGAGAGAGTGTTAGTCTCTCTCTGACTCTCTCTCCCTGCCTGTCTCTCTCTGTGGAAGTGTTAGTCTCTCTCTAACACTCTCTCCCTGCCTGTCTCTCTCTGTGAGAGTGTTAGCCTCTCTTTGACTCTCTCCCTGTCTCTCTGAGAGAGTGTTAGTCTCTCTCTGACTCTCTCTCCCTGCCTGTCTCTCTCTGTGGAAGTGTTAGTCTCTGTCTGGCTCTCTCTCCCTGCCTGTCTCTCTCTGTGAGATTGTTAGTCTCTCTCTGACTCTCTCTCCCTGCCTGTCTCTCTCTGAGAGAGTGTTAGTCTCTCTCTGACTCTCTCTCCCTGCCTGTCTCTCTCTGTGGAAGTGTTAGTCTCTCTCTGACGCTCTCTCCCTGCCTGTCTCTCTCTGTGAGAATGTTAGTCTCTCTGACTCTCTCTCCCTGTCTCTCTCTGTGAGAATGTTAGTCTCTCTCTGACTCTCTCTCCCTGTCACTCATTGAGAGAGTGTTAGTCTCTCTCTGACTCTCTCTCCCTGCCTGTCTCTCTCTGTGAGAGAGTTAGTCTCTCTGACTCTGTCTCCCTGCCTGTCTCTCTCTGTGTGAATGATAGTCTCTCTCTGACTCTCTCTCCCTCCCTGTCTCTCTCTGTGAGAGTGTTAGTCTCTCTCTGACTCTCTCTCTCTCCCTGTCTCTCTCTGTGAGAGTGTTAGTCTCTCTCTGACTCTCTCTCCCTGCCTGTCGCTCTCTGTGAGAGTGTTAGTCTCTCTGACTCTCTCTCCCTGTCTCTCTCTGTGAGAGTGTTAGTCTCTCTCTGACTCTCTCTCCCTGCCTGTCGCTCTCTGTGAGAGTGTTAGTCTCTCTCTGACTCTCTCTCCCTGTCTCTCTCTGTGAGATTGTTAGTCTCTCTCTGACTCTCTCTCCCTGCCTGTCTCTCTGTGAGAGTGTTAGTCTCTCACGGACTCTCTCTCCCTGCCTGTCCCTCTGAGAGAGTGTTAGTCTCTCTCTGACTCTCTCCCTGCCTGTCTCTCTCTGTGAGAGTGTTAGTCTCTCACGGACTCTCTCTCCCTGCCTGTCTCTCTCTGTGAGAGTGTTAGTCTCTCTCTGACTCTCTCTCCCCGCCTGTCTCTCTCTGTGTGAGTGTTAGTCTCTGTCTGACTCTCTCTCCCTGCCTGTCTCTCTCTGTGAGAGTGGTAGTCTCTCTCTGACGCTCTCTCCCTGCCTGTCTCTCTCTGAGAGAGTGGTAGTCTCTCTCTGACTCTCTCTCCCTGCCTGTCTCTCTCTGTGAGAATGTTAGTCTCTCTGACTCTCTCTCCCTGTCTCTCTCTGAGAGAGTGTTAGTCTCTCTCTGACTCTCTGTCCCTGCCTGTCTCTCTCTGTGAGAGAGTTAGTCTCTCTGACTCTGTCTCCCTGCCTGTCTCTCTCTGTGTGAGTGATAGTCTCTCTCTGACTCTCTCTCCCTCCCTGTCTCTCTCTGAGAGAGTGTTAGTCTCTCTCTGACTCTCTCTCCCTGCCTGTCTCTCTCTGTGAGAGTGTTAGTCTCTCTCTGACTCTCTCTCCCTGCCTGTCATCTCTGTGAGAGTGTTAGTCTCTCTCTGACTCTCTCTCCCTGCCTGTCATCTCTGTGAGAGTGTTAGTCTCTCTGACTCTCTCTCCCTGTCTCTCTCTGTGAGAGTGTCAGTCTCTCTCTGACTCTCTCTCCCTGCTTGTCTCTCTGTGAGAGTGTTTGTCTCTCTCTGACTCTCTCTCCCTGCCTGTCTCTCTGTGAGAGTGTTAGTCACTCTCTGTCTCTCTCTCCCTTCCTGTCTCTCTCTGTGAGAGTGTTAGTCTCTCTGACTCACTCTCCCTGTCTCTCTGTGTGAGTGTTAGTCTCTCTCTGACTCTCTCTCCCTCCCTGTCTCTCTCTATGAGAGTGTTAGTCTCTCTTTGACTCTCTCTCCCTGCCTGTCTCTCTCTGTGAGATTGTTAGTCTCTCTCTCTGACTCTCTCTCCCTGCCTGTCTCTCTGAGAGAGTGTTAGTCTCTCTCTGACTCTCTCTCCCTGCTTGTCTCTCTCTGTGAGAGTGTTAGTCTCTCTGACTCTCTCCCTGTCTCTCTGTGAGAGTGTTAGTCACTCTCTGTCTCTCTCTCCCTTCCTGTCTCTCTCTGTGAGAGTGTTAGTCTCTCTGACTCTCTCCCTGTCTCTCTGTGAGAGTGTTAGTCACTCTCTGACTCTCTCTCCCTACCTGTCTCTCTCTGTGAGAGTGTTAGTCTCTCTGACTCTCTCTCCCTGCCTGTCTCTCTCTGCGAGAGTGTTAGTCTCTCTCTGACTCTCTCTACCTGCCTGTCTCTCTCTCTGAGAGTGTTAGTCTCTCTCTGACTCTCTCTCTCTGCCTGTCTCTCTGTGAGAGTGTTAGTCTCTCTCTGACTCTCTCTCCCTGCCTGTCTCACTCAGTAAGAGTGTTAGTCTCTCTGACTCTCACTCCCTGCCTGTCTCTCTCTGTGAGAGTGTTAGTCTCTCTCTGACTCTCTCTCCCAGCCTGTCTCTCTCTGTGGGAGTGTTAGACTCTCTCTGACTCTCTCTCCCTGCCTGTCTCTCTCTGTGAGAGTGTTAGTCTCTCTCTGACTCTCTCTCCCTGCCTGTCTCTCTCTGTGAGAGTGTCAGTCTCTCTCTGTCTCTCTCTCCCTGTCTGTCTCTGTGAGAGTGTGTTAGTC
Source organism: Scyliorhinus torazame (assembly GCF_047496885.1). Classification (NCBI taxonomy): domain Eukaryota; kingdom Metazoa; phylum Chordata; class Chondrichthyes; order Carcharhiniformes; family Scyliorhinidae; genus Scyliorhinus; species Scyliorhinus torazame. The sequence goes on from NC_092710.1 coordinate 364,552,901, forward strand.
TCTCTCTGTCTCTCTCTCCCTGCCTGTCTCTCTGAGAGAGTGTTAGTCTCTCTCACTCTCTCTCCCTGTCTCTTTCTGTGAGAATGTTAGTCTCTCTCTGACTCCCTCTCCCTGCCTGTCTCTCTGTGAGAGTGTTAGTCTCTCTCTGACTATCTCTCCCTGCCTGTCTCTCTCTGTGAGAGTGTCAGTCTCTCTCTGTCTCTCTCTCCCTGTCTGTCTCTGTGAGAGTGTGTTAGTCTCTCTCTGTCTCTCTCTCCCTGCCTGTCTCTCTGAGAGAGTGTTAGTCTCTCTCACTCTCTCTCCCTGCCTGTCTCTCTCTGTGAGAGTGTTAGTCTCTCTGACTCTCTCTCCCTGCCTGTCTCTCTCTGTGAGATTGTTAGTCTCTCTCTGACTCTCTCTCCATGCCTGTCTCTCTCTGCGAGACTGTTAGTCTCTCTCTGACTCTCTCTCCCTGCCTGTCTCTCTCTGTGAGAGTGTTAGTCTCTCTCTGACTCTCTCTCCCTGCCTGTCTCTCTCTGTGAGAGTGTCAGTCTCTCTGACTCTCTCTCCCTGTCTCTCTGTGAGAGTGTTAGTCTCTCTCTGACTCTCTCTCCCTCCCTGTCTCTCTCTGTGAGAGTGTTAGTCTCTCTCTGACTCTCTCTCCCTGCCTGTCACTCTCTGTGAGATTGTTAGTCTCTCTCTGACTCTCTCTCCCTGCCTGTCTCTCTCTGTGAGAGTGTTAGTCTCTCTCTGACTCTCTCTCCCTGCCTGTCTCGCTCTGCGAGAGTGTTAGTCTCTCTCTGACTCTCTCTACCTGCCTGTCTCTCTCTCTGAGAGTGTTAGTCTCTCTCTGACTCTCTCTCTCTGCCTGTCTCTCTGTGAGAGTGTTAGTCTCTCTCTGACTCTCTCTCCCTGCCTGTCTCACTCAGTAAGAGTGTTAGTCTCTCTGACTCTCACTCCCTGCCTGTCTCTCTGTGAGAGTGTTAGTCTCTCTCTGACTCTCTCTCCCTGCCTGTCTCACTCAGTAAGAGTGTTAGTCTCTCTGACTCTCACTCCCTGCCTGTCTCTCTCTGTGAGAGTGTTAGTCTCTCTGACTCTCTCTCCCTGTCTCTCTGTGAGAGTGTTAGTCACTCTCTGTCTCTCTCTCCCTTCCTGTCTCTCTCTGTGAGAGTGTTAGTCTCTCTGACTCACTCTCCCTCTCTCTCTGTGTGAGTGTTAGTCTCTCTCTGACTCTCTCTCCCTCCCTGTCTCTCTCTGTGAGAGTGTTAGTCTCTCTCGGACTCTTTCTCCCTGCCTGCCTCTCTCTGAGAGAGTGTTAGTCTCTCTCTGACTCTCTCTCTCTGCCTGTGTCTCTGTGAGAGTGTTAGTCTCTCTCGGACTCTCTCTCCCTGTCTCACTCTGTGAGAGTGTTACTCTCTCTCTGTCTCTCTCTCCCTGCCTGTCTCTCTTTGTGAGAGAGTTAGTCTCTCTCTGACTCTCTCTCCCTGCCTGTCTCTCTTTGTGAGAGAGTTAGTCTCTCTCTGTCCCTCTTTCTCTGTGAGAGTGTTAGTCTCTCTCGGTCTCTCTCTCTGTCTGTCTCTCTCTGTGAGTGTGTTAGTCTCTCTCTGACTCTCTCTCCCTGTCTCTCTGAGTGAGTGTTAGTCTCAATCTGACTCTCTCTCCCTGCCTGTCTCTCTCTGTGAGAGTGTTATTCTCTCTCTGACTCTCTCTGTGTGTTAGTCTCTCTGACTCTCTCTCCCTGCCTGTCTCTCTCTGTGAGAGTGTTAGTCTCTCTCTGACTCTCTCTGCCTGTCTCTCTCTGTGAGAATGTTAGTCTCTGTCTGACTCTCTCTCCCTGCCTGTCTCTCTCTGTGAGAGTGTTAGTCTCTCTCTGACTCTCTCTGCCTGTCTCTCTCTGTGAGAATGTTAGTCTCTGTCTGACTCTCTCACCCTGCCTGTCTCTCTCTGTGAGATTGTTAGTCTCTCTCTGACTCTCTCTCCCTGCCTGTCTCTCTCTGAGAGTGTGTTAGTCTCTCTCTGACTCTCTCTCCCTGCCTGTCTCTCTCTGTGGAAGTGTTAGTCTCTCTCTAACACTCTCTCCCTGCCTGTCTCTCTCTGTGAGAGTGTTAGCCTCTCTCTGACTCTCTCCCTGTCTCTCTGAGAGAGTGTTAGTCTCTCTCTGACTCTCTCTCCCTGCCTGTCTCTCTCTGTGAGAGAGTTAGTCTCTCTGACTCTCTCTCCCTGCCTGTCTCTCTCTGTGAGAGAGTTAGTCTCTCTGACTCTGTCTCCCTGCCTGTCTCTCTCTGTGTGAATGATAGTCTCTCTCTGACTCTCTCTCCCTCCCTGTCTCTCTCTGTGAGAGTGTTAGTCTCTCTCTGACTCTCTCTCTCTCCCTGTCTCTCTCTGTGAGAGTGTTAGTCTCTCTCTGACTCTCTCTCCCTGCCTGTCATCTCTGTGAGAGTGTTAGTCTCTCTGACTCTCTCTCCCTGTCTCTCTCTGTGAGAGTGTTAGTCTCTCTCTGACTCTCTCTCCCTGCCTGTCGCTCTCTGTGAGAGTGTTAGTCTCTCTCTGACTCTCTCTCTCTGCCTGTCTCTCTCTGTGAGAGTGTTAGTCTCTCTGACCCTCTCTCCCTGCCTGTCTCTCTCTGTGAGAGTGTTAGTCTCTCTCTGACTCTCTCTCCCTGTCTCTCTCTGTGAGAGTGTTAGTCTCTCTCTGACTCTCTCTCCCTGTCTCTCTCTGTGAGATTGTTAGTCTCTCTCTGACTCTCTCTCCCTGCCTGTCTCTCTGCGAGAGTGTTAGTCTCTCTGACTCTCTCTTCCCGTCTCTCTGTGAGTGTTAGTCTCTCTCTGACTCTCTCTCCCTGCCTGTCTCTCTCTGTGAGAGTGTTAGTCTCTCTCTGACTCTCTCTCCCTTCCTGTCTCTCTCTGTGAGAGTGTTAGTCTCTGTCTGACTCTCTCTCCCTGCCTGTCTCTCTCTGTGAGATTGTTAGTCTCTCTCTGACTCTCTCTCCCTGCCTGTCTCTCTCTGAGAGAGTGGTAGTCTCTCTCTGACGCTCTCTCCCTGCCTGTCTCTCTCTGTGGGAGTGGTAGTCTCTCTCTGACGCTCTCTCCCTGCCTGTCTCTCTCTGTGAGAATGTTAGTCTCTCTGACTCTCTCTCCCTGTCTCTCTCTGAGAGAGTGTTAGTCTCTCTCTGACTCTCTGTCCCTGCCTGTCTCTCTCTGTGAGAGAGTTAGTCTCTCTGACTCTGTCTCCCTGCCTGTCTCTCTCTGTGTGAGTGATAGTCTCTCTCTGACTCTCTCTCTCTGCCTGTCTCTCTCTGTGAGAGTGTTAGTCTCTCTCTGACTCTCTCTCCCTCCCTGTCTCTCTCTGTGAGAGTGTTAGTCTCTCTCTGACTCTCTCTCCCTGCCTGTCTCTCTCTGTGAGAGTGTTAGTCTCTCTCTGACTCTCTCTCCCTCCTTGTCTCTCTCTGTGAGAGTGTTAGTCTCTCTCTCCCTGCCCGTCTCTCTCTGTGAGAGTGTTAGTCTCTCTCTGACTCTCTCTCCCTGTCTCTCTCTGTGAGAGTGTTAGTCTCTCTCTGACTCTCTCTCCCTGCCTGTCTCTCTCTGTGAGAGTGTTAGTCTCTCTCTGACTCTCTCTCCCTGCCTGTCATCTCTGTGAGAGTGTTAGTCTCTCTCTGACTCTCTCTCCCTGCCTGTCTCTCTCTGTGAGAGTGTTAGTCTCTCTCTGACTCTCTCTCCCTGCCTGTCTCTCTCTGTGAGAGTGTTAGACTCTCTGACTCTCTCTCCCTGTCTCTCTGTGAGAGTGTTAGTCACTCTCTGTCTCTCTCTCCCTTCCTGTCTCTCTCTGTGAGAGTGTTAGTCTCTCTGACTCTCTCTCCCTGTCTCTCTGTGAGAGTGTTAGTCACTCTCTGTCTCTCTCTCCCTTCCTGTCTCTCTCTGTGAGAGTGTTAGTCTCTCTGACTCTCTCTCCCTGTCTCTCTCTGTGAGATTGTTAGTCTCTCTCTGACTCTCTCTCCCTGCTTGTCTCTCTGTGAGAGTGTTTGTCTCTCTCTGACTCTCTCTCCCTGCCTGTCTCTCTCTGTGAGAGTGTTAGACTCTCTGACTCTCTCTCCCTGTCTCTCTGTGAGAGTGTTAGTCACTCTCTGTCTCTCTCTCCCTTCCTGTCTCTCTCTGTGAGAGTGTTAGTCTCTCTGACTCTCTCTCCCTGTCTCTCTGTGAGAGTGTTAGTCACTCTCTGTCTCTCTCTCCCTTCCTGTCTCTCTCTGTGAGAGTGTTAGTCTCTCTGACTCTCTCTCCCTTCCTGTCTCTCTCTGTGTGAGTGTTCGTCTCTCTCTGACTCTCTCTCCCTCCCTGTCTCTCTCTATGAGAGTGTTAGTCTCTCTTTGACTCTCTCTCCCTGCCTGTCTCTCTCTGTGAGAGTGTTAGTCTCTCTCTGACTCTCTCTCCCTGCCTGTCTCTCTCTGTGAGATTGTTAGTCTCTCTCTCTGACTCTCTCTCCCTGCCTGTCTCTCTGAGAGAGTGTTAGTCTCTCTCTGACTCTCTGTCCCTGCTTGTCTCTCACTGTGAGAGTGTTAGTCTCTCTGACTCTCTCCCTGTCTCTCTGTGAGAGTGTTAGTCACTCTCTGTCTCTCTCTCCCTTCCTGTCTCTCTCTGTGAGAGTGTTAGTCTCTCTGACTCTCTCTCCCTGTCTCTCTGTGAGAGTGTTAGTCTCTCTCTGACTCTCTCTCCCTCCCTGTCTCTCTCTGTCAGAGTGTTAGTCTCTCTCTGTCTCTCTCTCCCTGCCTGTCTCTCTCTGTGAGAGTGTTAGTCTCTCTGACTCTCTCTCCCTGCCTGTCTCTCTCTGCGAGAGTGTTAGTCTCTCTCTGACTCTCTCTACCTGCCTGTCTCTCTCTCTGAGAGTGTTAGTCTCTCTCTGACTCTCTCTCTCTGCCTGTCTCTCTGTGAGAGTGTTAGTCTCTCTCTGACTCTCTCTCCCTGCCTGTCTCACTCAGTAAGAGTGTTAGTCTCTCTGACTCTCACTCCCTGCCTGTCTCTCTCTGTGAGAGTGTTAGTCTCTCTCTGACTCTCTCTCCCAGCCTGTCTCTCTCTGTGGGAGTGTTAGACTCTCTCTGACTCTCTCTCCCTGCCTGTCTCTCTCTGTGAGAGTGTTAGTCTCTCTCTGACTCTCTCTCCCTGCCTGTCTCTCTCTGTGAGAGTGTCAGTCTCTCTCTGTCTCTCTCTCCCTGTCTGTCTCTGTGAGAGTGTGTTAGTCTCTCTCTGTCTCTCTCTCCCTGCCTGTCTCTCTGAGAGAGTGTTAGTCTCTCTTACTCTCTCTCCCTGCCTGTCTCTCTCTGTGAGAGTGTTAGTCTCTCTTTGACTCTCTCTCCCTGCCTGTCTCTCTGAGAGAGTGTTAGTCTCTCTCTGACTCTCTCTCTCTGCCTATCTCTCTCTGTGAGAGAGTTAGTCTCTCTCTGTCTCTCTCTCCCTGTCTCTTTCTGTGAGAGTGTTAGTCTCTCTCTGACTCTCTCTCCCTGCCTGTCTCTCTCTGTGAGAGTGTTAGTCTCTCTCTGACTCTCTCTCCCTGCCTGTCTCTCTGTGAGATTGTTAGTCTATCTCTGACTTTCTCTCCCTGCCTATCTCTCTGAGAGAGTGTTAGTCTCTCTCTGACTATCTCTCCCTGCCTGTCTCTCTCTGTGGAAGTGTTAGTCTCTCACTGACGCTCTCTCCCTGCCTGTCTCTCTCTGTGAGAGTGTTAGTCTCTCTCTGACTCTCTCTCCCTGCCTGTCTCTCTCTGTGAGAATGTTAGTCTCTCTGACTCTCTCTCCCTGTCACTCATTGAGAGAGTGTTAGTCTCTCTGACTCTCTCTCCCTGCCTGTCTCTCTCTGTGAGAGTGTTAGTCTCTCTGACTCTCTCTCCATGCCTGTCTCTCTCTGCGAGACTGTTAGTCTCTCTCTTACTCTCTCTCCCTGCCTGTCTCTCTCTGTGAGAGTGTTAGTCTCTCTGACTCTCTCTCTCTGCCTGTCTCTCTGTGAGAGTGTTAGTCTCTCTCTGACTCTCTCTCCCTGCCTGTCTCTCTCTGTGAGAGTGTCAGTCTCTCTGACTCTCTCCCTGTCTCTCTGTGAGAGTGTTAGTCTCTCTCTGACTCTCTCTCCCTCCCTGTCTCTCTCTGTGAGAGTGTTAGTCTCTCTCTGTCTCTCTCTCCCTGCCTGTCTCTCTCTGTGAGAGTGTTAGTCTCTCTGACTCTCTCTCCCTGCCTGTCTCGCTCTGCGAGAGTGTTAGTCTCTCTCTGACTCTCTCTCCCTGCCTGTCTCTCTCTGTGAGAGTGTTAGTCTCTCTCTGACTCTCTCTCCCTGCCTGTCTCTCTCTGTGAGAGTGTTAGTCTATCTCTGACTCTCTCTCTCTGCCTGTCTCTCTGTGAGAGTGTTAGTCTCTCTCTGACTCTCTCTCCCTGCTGTCTCTATCTGTGAGAGTGTTAGTCTCTCTGACTCTCTCTCCCTGCCTGTCTCTCTCTGTGAGTGTGTTAGTCTCTCTCTGACTCTCTCTCCCTGCCTGTCTCTCTCTCTGAGAGTGTTAGTCTCTCTCTGTCTCTCTCTCCCTGTCTGTCTCTGTGAGAGTGTGTTAGTCTCTCTCTGTCTCTCTCTCACTGCCTGTCTCTCTGAGAGAGTGTTAGTCTCTCTTACTCTCTCTCCCTGCCTGTCAATCTCTGTGAGAGTGTTAGTCTCTCTGACTCTCTCTCCCTGCCTGTCTCTCTCTGTGAGAGTGTTAGTCTCTCTCTGACTCTCGCTCCCTGCCTGTCTCTCTGAGAGAGTGTTAGTCTCTCTCTGACTCTCTCTCCCTGCCTGTCTCTCTCTGTGAGAGTGTTAGTCTCTCTCTGACTCTCTCTCCCTGCCTGTCTCTCTCTGTGAGAGTGTTAGTCTCTCTCTGACTCTCTCTCTCTGCCTGTCTCTCTGTGAGAGTGTTAGTCTCTATCTGACTCTCTCTCCCTGCCTGTCTCACTCAGTGAGAGTGTTAGTCTCTCTGACTCTCACTCCCTGCCTGTCTCTCTCTGTGAGAGTGTTAGTCTCTCTCTGACTCTCTCTCCCTGCCTGTCTCTCTCTGTGAGAGTGTTAGTCTCTCTCTGACTCTCTCCCCCGCCTGTCTCTCTCTGTGAGAGTGTCAGTCTCTCTCTGACTCTCTCTCTCTGCCTGTCTCTCTCTGTGAGAGTGTTAGTCTCTCTCTGTCTCTCTCTCCCTGTCTGTCTCTGTGAGAGTGTATTAGTCTCTCTCTGTCTCTCTCTCCCTGCCTGTCTCTCTGAGAGAGTGTTAGTCTCTCTTACTCTCTCTCCCTGCCTGTCTCTCTCTGTGAGAGTGTTAGTCTCTCTTTGACTCTCTCTCCCTGCCTGTCTCTCTGAGAGAGTGTTAGTCTCTCTCTGACTCGCTCTCTCTGCCTATCTCTCTCTGTGAGAGAGTTAGTCTCTCTCTGTCTCTCTCTCCCTGTCTCTTTCTGTGAGAGTGTTAGTCTCTCTCTGACTCTCTCTCCCTGCCTGTCTCTCTCTGTGAGATTGTTCGTCTCTCTCTGACTCTCTCTCCCTGCCTATCTCTCTGAGAGAGTGTTAGTCTCTCTCTGACTCTCTATCCCTGCCTGTCTCTCTCTGTGAGAGTGTTATTCTCTCTGACTCTCTCTCCCTGCCTGTCTCTCTCTGTGAGAGTGTTAGTCTCTCTCTGACTCTCTATCCCTGCCTGTCTCTCTCTGTGAGAGTGTTATTCTCTCTGACTCTCTCTCCCTGCCTGTCTCTCTCTGTGAGAGTGTTAGTCTCTCTCTGACTCTCTATCCCTGCCTGTCTCTCTCTGTGAGAGTGTTATTCTCTCTGACTCTCTCTCCCTGCCTGTCTCTCTCTGTGAGAGTGTTAGTCTCTCTCTGACTCTCTCTCCCTGCCTGTCCCTCTGAGAGAGTGTTAGTGTCTCTCTGACTCTCTCTCTCTGCCTGTCTCTCTCTGTGAGAGAGTTAGTCTCTCTCTCCCTGTCTCTCTCTGTGAGATTGTTGGTCTCTCTCTGTCTCTCTCTCCCTGTCTCTCTATGTGAGAGTGTTAGTCTGTCTCTGACTCTCCCCCTCTCCCTGTCTCTCTGTGAGAGAGTTAGTCTCTCTCTGACTCTCTCTCCCTGCCTGTCTCTCTCTGAGAGAGTGTTAGTCTCTCTCTGACTCTCTCTCCCTGCCTGTCTCTCTCTGTGTGAGTGATAGTCTCTCTCTGACTCTCTCTCCCTGCCTGTCTCTCTCTGTGAGAGTATTAGTCTCTCTCTGACTCTCTCTCCCTGCCTGTCTCTCTCTGTGAGATTGTTAGTCTCTCTCTGACTCTCTCTCCCTGCCTGTCTCTCTGAGAGAGTGTTAGTCTCTCTCTGACTCTCTCTCCCTGCCTGTCTCTCTCTGAGAGAGTGTTAGTCTGTCTGACTCTCTCTCCCTGCCTGTCTCTCTCTCTGAGAGTGTTAGTCTCTCTCTGACTCTCTCTCTGCCTGTCTCTCTCTGTGAGAGTGTCAGTCTCTCTCTGACTCTCTCTCTCTGCCTGTATCTCTCTGTGAGAGTGTTAGTCTCTCTCTGTCTCTCTCTCCCTGTCTGTCTCTGTGAGAGTGTGTTAGTCTCTCTCTGTCTCTCTCTCCCTGCCTGTCTCTCTGAGAGAGTGTTAGTCTCTCCTACTCTCTCTCCCTGCCTGTCTCTCTCTGTGAGAGTGTTAGTCTCTCTCTGACTCTCTCTCCCTGCCTGTCTCTCTCTGTGAGAGTGTTAGTCTCTCTCTGACTCTCTCTCCCTGCCTGTCCCTCTGAGAGAGTGTTAGTGTCTCTCTGACTCTCTCTCTCTGCCTATCTCTCTCTGTGAGAGAGTTAGTCTCTCTCTGTCTCTCTCTCCCTGTCTCTCTCTGTGAGATTGTTGGTCTCTCTCTGTCTCTCTCTCCCTGTCTCTCTATGTGAGAGTGTTAGTCTGTCTCTGACTCTCCCCCTCTCACTGTGAGAGAGTTAGTCTCTCTCTGACTCTCTCTCCCTACCTGTCTCTCTCTGTGAGAGGGTGAGTCTGAATCTGTCTCTCTCTCCCTGTCTCTATCTGTGAGATTGTTGGTCTCTCTCTGTCTCTCTCTCCCTGTCTCTCTATGTGAGAGTGTTAGTCTGTCTCTAACTCTCCCCCTCTCCCTGTGAGAGAGTTAGTCTCTCTCTAACTCTCTCTCCCTGCCTGTCTCTCTCTGTGAGAGTGTTAGTCTCTCTCACCCTGCCCGTCTCTCTCTGTGAGAGTGTTAGTCTCTCTCTGACTCTCTCTCCCTCCCTGTCTCTCTATGTGAGAGTGTGAGTCTCTCTCTGACTCTCTCCCTGTCTCTCTGAGAGAGTTTTAGTCTCTCTGTCTCTCTCTCCCTCCCTCTCTCTGTGAGAGTGTTAGTCTCTCTCTGACTCTCTCCATGCCTGTCTCTCTCTGTGAGAGTGTTAGTCTCTCTCTGACTTTCTCTCGCTGCCTTTCTCTCTCTGTGAGAGTGTTAGTCTCTCTCTGACTCTCTCTCTCTGTGAGAATGTTAGTCTCTCTCTGACTCCCTCTCCCTGCCTGTCTCTCTGAGAGAGTGTTAGTCTCTCTCTGAATCTCTCTCCCTGCCTGTCTCTCTGTGAGAGTGTTAGTCTCTCTCTGACTCTCTCTCCCTGCCTGTCTCTCTCTGTGAGAGTGTCAGTCTCTCTCTGACTCTCTCTCTCTGCCTGTCTCTCTCTGTGAGAGTGTTAGTCTCTCTCTGTCTCTCTCTCCCTGTCTGTCTCTGTGAGAGTGTGTTAGTCTCTCTCTGTCTCTCTCTCCCTGCCTGTCTCTCTGAGAGAGTGTTAGTCTCTCTTACTCTCTCTCCCTGCCTGTCTCTCTCTGTGAGAGTGTTAGTCTCTCTTTGACTCACTCTCCCTGCCTGTCTCTCTCTGAGAGAGTGTTAATCTCTCTCTCCCTGCCTGTCTCTCTGTGAGAGTGTTAGTCTCTCTCTGACTCTCTCTCCCTGCCTGTCCCTCTGAGAGAGTGTTAGTGTCTCTCTGACTCTCTCTCTCTGCCTATCTCTCTCTGTGAGAGAGTTAGTCTCTCTCTGTCTCTCTCTCCCTGTCTCTCTCTGTGAGATTGTTGGTCTCTCTCTGTCTCTCTCTCCCTGTCTCTCTATGTGAGAGTGTTAGTCTGTCTCTGACTCTCCCCCTCTCACTGTGAGAGAGTTAGTCTCTCTCTGACTCTCTCTCCCTGCCTGTCTCTCTCTGTGAGAGAGTGAGTCTCAATCTGTCTCTCTCTCCCTGTCTCTATCTGTGAGATTGTTGGTCTCTCTCTGTCTCTCTCTCCCTGTCTCTCTATGTGAGAGTGTTAGTCTGTCTCTGACTCTCCCCCTCTCCCTGTGAGAGAGTTAGTCTCTCTCTAACTCTCTCTCCCTGCCTGTCTCTCTCTGTGAGAGTGTTAGTCTCTCTCACCCTGCCCGTCTCTCTCTGTGAGAGTGTTAGTCTCTCTCTGACTCTCTCTCCCTCCCTGTCTCTCTATGTGAGAGTGTGAGTCTCTCTCTGACTCTCTCCCTGTCTCTCTGAGAGAGTTTTAGTCTCTCTGTCTCTCTCTCCCTCCCTCTCTCTGTGAGAGTGTTAGTCTCTCTCTGACTCTCTCCATGCCTGTCTCTCTCTGTGAGAGAGTTAGTCTCTCTCTGTCTCTCTCTCCCTGTCTCTCTCTGTGAGAGTGTTAGTCTCTCTCTGACTCTCTCTCTCTGTGAGAATGTTAGTCTCTCTCTGACTCCCTCTCCCTGCCTGTCTCTCTGAGAGAGTGTTAGTCTCTCTCTGACTCTCTCTCCCTGCCTGTCTCTCTGTGAGAGTGTTAGTCTCTCTCTGACTCTCTCCCCCTGCCTGTCTCTCTCTGTGAGAGTGTTAGTCTCTCTCTGACTCTCTCTCCCTGGCTGTCTCTCTGTGAGAGTGTTCGTTTCTCTCTGACCCTCTCTCCCTGCCTGTCTCTCTCTGTGAGAGTGTTAGTCTCTCTCTGACTCTCTCTCCCTGCCTGTCTCTCTCTGTGAGAGTGCTGGTCTCTCTCTGACTCTCTCTCTCTCTCTCTCTCTCTGTGAGAATGTTTGTCTCTCTCTGATTCTCTCTCCCTGCCTGTCTCTCTCTGTGAGAGTGTTAGTCTCTCTCTGACTCTCTCTCCCTGCCTGTCTCTCTCTGTGAGAGTGTTAGTCTCTCTCTGTCTCTCTCTCTGCCTGTCTCTCTCTGTGAGAGTGTTAGTCTCTCTCTGACTCTCTCTCCCTGCCTGTCTCTCTCTGTGAGAGAGTTAGTCTCTCTCTGTCTCTCTCTCCCTGCCTGTCTCTCTCTGAGAGAGTTAGTCTCTCTGACTCTCTCTCCCTGCCTGTCTCTCTCTGTGAGAGTGTTAGTCTCTCTCTGTGTGTTAGTCTCTCTGACTCTCTCTCCCTGCCTGTCTCTCTCTGTGAGAGTGTTAGTCTCTCTCTGACTCTCTCCCTCTCCCTGTCTCACTCTGTGAGAGTGTTAGTCTCTCTGACTCTCTCTCCCTGCCTGTATCTCACTGTGATAGTGTTAGTCTCTCTCTGACTCTCTCTCCCTGCCTGTCCCTCTCTGTGAGAGTGTTAGTCTCTCTGACTCTCTCTCCCTGCCTGTCTCTCTCTGTGAGAGTGTTAGTCTCTCTGATTCTCTCTGCCTGCCTGTCTCTCTCTGTGAGAGTGTTAGTCTCTCTCTGACTCTCTCTCCCTGCCTGTCTCTCTCTGTGAGAGTGTTAGTCTCTCTGTCTCTTTCTCCCTGCCTGTCTCTCTGAGAGAGTGTTAGTCTCTCTGACTCTCTCTCCCTGCCTGTCTCTCTCTGTGATAGTGTTAGTCTCTATTTGACTCTCTCTCCCTGCCGGTCTCTCTCTGCGAGAGTGTCAGTCTCTCTCTGACTTTCTCTCGCTGCCTGTCTCTCTCTGTGAGAGTGCTAGTCTCTCTCTGACTCTCTCTCTCTCTCTCTGTGAGAATGTTTGTGTCTCTCTGAATCTCTCCCCCTGCCTGTCTCTCTCTGAGAGAGTGTTAGTCTCTGTCTGTGAGAGTGTTAGTCTCTCTCTGACTCTCTCTCCCTGCCTGTCTCTCTGTGAGAGTGTTAGTCTCTCTCTGACCCTCTCTCCCTGCCTGTCTCTCTCGGTGAGAGTGTTAGACTCTCTCTGACTCTCTCTCGCTGCCTGTCTCTCTTTAAGTGTTAGTCTCTCTGAACCTCTCTCCCTGCCTGTCTCTGTGAGAGTGTTAGTCTCTCTCTGACTCTCTGTCCCTGCCTGTCTCTCTCTGTGAGTATTAGTCTCTCTCTAACTCTCTCTCCCTGCCTGTCTCTCTCTGTGAGAGTGTTAATCTACCTCTCCCTGCCTGTCTCTCTCTGTGAGAGTGTTAGTCTCTCTCTAACTCTCTCTCCCTGCCTGTCTCTCTCTGTGAGAGTGTTAGTCTCTCTCTCCCTGCCTGTCTCTCTCTGTGAGAGTGTTAGTCTCTCTGACTCTCTCTCCCTGCCTGTCTCTCTCTGTGAGAGTGTTAGTCTCTCTCTGACTCTCTCTCCCTGCCTGTCTCTCTGAGAGAATGTTAGTGTCTCTCTGACTCTCTCTCTGCCTGTCTCTCTCTGTGAGAGTGTTAGTCTCTCTCTAACTCTCTCTCCCTGCCTGTCTCTCTCTGTGAGAGTGTTAGTCTCTCTCTCCCTGCCTGTCTCTCTCTGTGAGAGTTTTAGTCTCTCTGACTCTCTCACCCTGCCCGTCTCTCTCTGTGAGAGTGTTAGTCTCTCTCTGACTCTCTCTCTCTCTCTCTGTGAGAGTGTTAGTCTCTCTCTGACTCTCTCTCCCTGCCTGTCTCTCTATGTGAGAGTGTTAGTCTCTCTCTGACTCTCTCCCTGTCTCTCTCTGTGAGAGTGTTAGTGTCTCTCTGACTCTCTCTCTCTCTCTCTGTGAGAGTGTTAGTCTCTCTCTGACTCTCTCTCCCTGCCTGTCTCTCTCGGTGAGAGTGTTAGTCTCTCTCTGACTCTCTCTCCCTGCCTGTCTCTCTCTGTGAGAGTGTCAGTCTCTCTCTGACTCTCTCTCTCTGCCTGTCTCTCTCTGTGAGAGTGTTAGTCTCTCTCTGTCTCTCACTCCCTGTCTGTCTCTGTGAGAGTGTGTTAGTCTCTCTCTGTCTCTCTCTCCCTGCCTGTCTCTCTGAGAGAGTGTTAGTCTCTCTTACTCTCTCTCCCTGCCTGTCTCTCTCTGTGAGAGTGTTAGTCTCTCTTTGACTCTCTCTCTCTGCCTGTCTCTCTGAGAGAGTGTTAGTCTCTCTCTGATTCTCTCTCTCTGCCTATCTCTCTCTGTGAGAGAGTTAGTCTCTCTCTGTCTCTCTCTCCCTGTCTCTTTCTGTGAGAGTGTTAGTCTCTCTCTGACTCTCTCTCCCTGCCTGTCTCTCTCTGTGAGATTGTTAGTCTCTCTCTGACTCTCTCTCCCTGCCTGTCCCTCTCTGTGAGAGTGTTAGTCTCTCTGACTCTCTCTCCCTGCCTGTCTCTCTCTGTGAGAGTGTTAGTCTCTCTGATTCTCTCTGCCTGCCTGTCTCTCTCTGTGAGAGTGTTAGTCTCTCTCTGACTCTCTCTCCCTGCCTGTCTCTCTCTGTGAGAGTGTTAGTCTCTCTGTCTCTTTCTCCCTGCCTGTCTCTCTGAGAGAGTGTTAGTCTCTCTGACTCTCTCTCCCTGCCTGTCTCTCTCTGTGATAGTGTTAGTCTCTATTTGACTCTCTCTCCCTGCCGGTCTCTCTCTGCGAGAGTGTCAGTCTCTCTCTGACTTTCTCTCGCTGCCTGTCTCTCTCTGTGAGAGTGCTAGTCTCTCTCTGACTCTCTCTCTCTCTCTCTGTGAGAATGTTTGTGTCTCTCTGAATCTCTCCCCCTGCCTGTCTCTCTCTGAGAGAGTGTTAGTCTCTGTCTGTGAGAGTGTTAGTCTCTCTCTGACTCTCTCTCCCTGCCTGTCTCTCTGTGAGAGTGTTAGTCTCTCTCTGACCCTCTCTCCCTGCCTGTCTCTCTCGGTGAGAGTGTTAGACTCTCTCTGACTCTCTCTCGCTGCCTGTCTCTCTTTAAGTGTTAGTCTCTCTGAACCTCTCTCCCTGCCTGTCTCTGTGAGAGTGTTAGTCTCTCTCTGACTCTCTGTCCCTGCCTGTCTCTCTCTGTGAGTATTAGTCTCTCTCTAACTCTCTCTCCCTGCCTGTCTCTCTCTGTGAGAGTGTTAATCTACCTCTCCCTGCCTGTCTCTCTCTGTGAGAGTGTTAGTCTCTCTCTAACTCTCTCTCCCTGCCTGTCTCTCTCTGTGAGAGTGTTAGTCTCTCTCTCCCTGCCTGTCTCTCTCTGTGAGAGTGTTAGTCTCTCTGACTCTCTCTCCCTGCCTGTCTCTCTCTGTGAGAGTGTTAGTCTCTCTCTGACTCTCTCTCCCTGCCTGTCTCTCTGAGAGAATGTTAGTGTCTCTCTGACTCTCTCTCTGCCTGTCTCTCTCTGTGAGAGTGTTAGTCTCTCTCTAACTCTCTCTCCCTGCCTGTCTCTCTCTGTGAGAGTGTTAGTCTCTCTCTCCCTGCCTGTCTCTCTCTGTGAGAGTTTTAGTCTCTCTGACTCTCTCACCCTGCCCGTCTCTCTCTGTGAGAGTGTTAGTCTCTCTCTGACTCTCTCTCTCTCTCTCTGTGAGAGTGTTAGTCTCTCTCTGACTCTCTCTCCCTGCCTGTCTCTCTATGTGAGAGTGTTAGTCTCTCTCTGACTCTCTCCCTGTCTCTCTCTGTGAGAGTGTTAGTGTCTCTCTGACTCTCTCTCTCTCTCTCTGTGAGAGTGTTAGTCTCTCTCTGACTCTCTCTCCCTGCCTGTCTCTCTCGGTGAGAGTGTTAGTCTCTCTCTGACTCTCTCTCCCTGCCTGTCTCTCTCTGTGAGAGTGTCAGTCTCTCTCTGACTCTCTCTCTCTGCCTGTCTCTCTCTGTGAGAGTGTTAGTCTCTCTCTGTCTCTCACTCCCTGTCTGTCTCTGTGAGAGTGTGTTAGTCTCTCTCTGTCTCTCTCTCCCTGCCTGTCTCTCTGAGAGAGTGTTAGTCTCTCTTACTCTCTCTCCCTGCCTGTCTCTCTCTGTGAGAGTGTTAGTCTCTCTTTGACTCTCTCTCTCTGCCTGTCTCTCTGAGAGAGTGTTAGTCTCTCTCTGATTCTCTCTCTCTGCCTATCTCTCTCTGTGAGAGAGTTAGTCTCTCTCTGTCTCTCTCTCCCTGTCTCTTTCTGTGAGAGTGTTAGTCTCTCTCTGACTCTCTCTCCCTGCCTGTCTCTCTCTGTGAGATTGTTAGTCTCTCTCTGACTCTCTCTCCCTGCCTGTCTCTCTGAGAGAGTGTTAGTCTCTCTCTGACTCTCTATCCCTGCCTGTCTCTCTCTGTGAGAGTGTTATTCTCTCTGACTCTCTCTCCCTGCCTGTCTCTCTCTGTGAGAGTGTTAGTCTCTCTATGACTCTCTCTCCCTGCCTGTCTCTCTCTGTGAGAGTGTTAATCTCTCTCTCCCTGCCTGTCTCTCTGAGAGAGTGTTAGTCTCTCTCTGACTCTCTCTCCCTGCCTGTCTCTCTCTGTGAGAGTGTTAGTCTCTCTCTGACTCTCTCTCCCTGCCTGTCCCTCTGAGAGAGTGTTAGTGTCTCTCTGACTCTCTCTCTCTGCCTATCTCTCTCTGTGAGAGAGTTAGTCTCTCTCTGTCTTTCTCTCCCTGTCTCTCTCTTTGAGATTGTTGGTCTCTCTCTGTCTCTCTCTTCCTGTCTCTCTATGTGAGAGTGATAGTCTGTCTCTGACTCTCCCCCTCTCCCTGTGAGAGTGTTAGTCTCTCTCTGACTCTCTCTCCCTGCCTGTCTCTCTGTGTGAGAGAGTGAGTCTCAATCTGTCTCTCTCTCCCTGTCTCTCTCTGTGAGATTGTTGGTCTCTCTCTGTCTCTCTCTCCCTGTCTCTCTATGTGAGAGTGTTAGTCTGTCTCTGACTCTCCCCCTCTCCCTGTGAGAGAGTTAGTCTCTCTCTAACTCTCTCTCCCTGCCTGTCTCTCTCTGTGAGAGTGTTAGTCTCTCTCACCCTGCCCGTCTCTCTCTGTGAGAGTGTTAGTCTCTCTCTGACTCTCTCTCCCTCCCTGTCTCTCTATGTGAGAGTGTGAGTCTCTCTCTGACTCTCTCCCTGTCTCTCTGAGAGAGTTTTAGTCTCTCTGTCTCTCTCTCCCTCCCTCTCTCGGTGAGAGTGTTAGTCTCTCTCTGACTCTCTCTCTCTCTGAGAATGTTAGTCTCTCTCTGACTCCCTCTCCCTGCCTGTCTCTCTGAGAGAGTGTTAGTCTCTCTCTGACTCTCTCTCCCTGCCTGTCTCTCTGTGAGAGTGTTAGTCTCTCTCTGACTCTCTCCCCCTGCCTGTCTCTCTCTGTGAGAGTGTTAGTCTCTCTCTGACTCTCTCTCCCTGGCTGTCTCTCTGTGAGAGTGTTCGTTTCTCTCTGACCCTCTCTCCCTGCCTGTCTCTCTCTGTGAGAGTGTTAGTCTCTCTCTGACTCTCTCTCCCTGCCTGTCTCTCTCTGTGAGAGTGTTAGTCTCTCTCTAACTCTCTCTCCCTGCCTGTCTCTCTCTGTGAGAGTGTTAGTCTCTCTCTAACTCTCTTTCGCTGCCTGTCTCTCTCTGTGAGAGTGTTAGTCTCTCTCTAACTCTCTCTTCCTGCCTGTCTCTCTCTGCGAGAGTGTCAGTCTCTCTCTGACTTTCTCTCGCTGCCTCTCTCTCTCTGTGAGAGTGTTAGTCTCTCTCTGTCTCTCTCTCTGCCTGTCTCTCTCTGTGAGAGTGTTAGTCTCTCTCTGACTCTCTCTCCCTGTCTCTCGGTGTGAGTGTTAGTCTCAATCTGACTCTCTCTCCCTGCCTGTCTCTCTCTGTGAGAGTGGTAGTCTCTCTCTGACTCTCTCACCCTGCCTGTCTCTCTCTGTGAGAGTGTTAGTCTCTCTCTGTCTCTCTCTCTGCCTGTCTCTCTCTGTGAGAGTGTTAGTCTCTCTCTGACTCTCTCTCCCTGCCTGTCTCTCTCAGAGAGAGTTAGTCTCTGTGACTCTCTCTCCCTGCCTGTCTCTCTCTGTGAGAGTGTTAGTCTCTCTCTGTATGTTAGTCTCTCTGACTCTCTCTCCCTGCCTGTCTCTCTCTGTGAGAGTGTTAGTCTCTCTGACTCTCTCTCCCTGCCTGTATCTCACTGTGATAGTGTTAGTCTCTCTCTGACTCTCTCTCCCTGCCTGTCCCTCTCTGTGAGAGTGTTAGTCTCTCTGACTCTCTCTCCCTGCTTGTCTCTCTCTGTGAGAGTGTTAGTCTCTCTGATTCTCTCTGCCTGCCTGTCTCTCTCTGTGAGAGTGTTAGTCTCTCTCTGACTCTCTCTCCCTGCCTGTCTCTCTCTGTGAGAGTGTTAGTCTCTCTCTGACTCTCTCTCCCTGCCTGTCTCTCTGTGTGAGAATGTTTGTCTCTCTCTGACTCTCTCCCCCTGCCTGTCTCTCTGTGAGAGTGTTAGTCTCTCTCTGACTCTCTCTCCCTGCCTGTCTCTCTCTGTGAGATTGTTGGTCTCTCTCTGACTCTCTCTCCCTGCCTGTCTCTCTGAGAGAGTGTTAGTCTCTCTCTGACTCTCTCTCCCTGCCTGTCTCTCTCTGTGAGAGTGTTAGTCTCTCTCTGACTCTCTCTCCCTGCCTGTCTCTCTCTGTGAGAGTGTTAGTCTCTCTCTGACTCTCTCTCCCTGCCTGTCTCTCTCTGTGAGAGTGTCAGTCTCTCTCTGACTCTCTCTCTCTGCCTGTCTCTCTCTGTGAGAGTGTTAGTCTCTCTCTGTCTCTCTCTCCCTGTCTGTCTCTGTGAGAGTGTGTTAGTCTCTCTCTGTCTCTCTCTCCCTGCCTGTCTCTCTGAGAGAGTGTTAGTCTCTCTTACTCTCTCTCCCTGCCTGTCTCTCTCTGTGAGAGTGTTAGTCTCTCTCTGACTCTCTCTCCCTGCCTGTCTCTCTCTGTGAGAGTGTTAGTCTCTCTCTGACTCTCTCTCCCTGCCTGTCCCTCTGAGAGAGTGTTAGTGTCTCTCTGACTCTCTCTCTCTGCCTATCTCTCTCTGTGAGAGAGTTAGTCTCTCTCTGTCTCTCTCTCCCTGTCTCTCTCTGTGAGATTGTTGGTCTCTCTCTGTCTCTCTCTCCCTGTCTCTCTATGTGAGAGTGTTAGTCTGTCTCTGACTCTACCCCTCTCACTGTGAGAGAGTTAGTCTCTCTCTGACTCTCTCTCCCTGCCTGTCTCTCTCTGTGAGAGAGTGAGTCTCAATCTGTCTCTCTCTCCCTGTCTCTATCTGTGAGATTGTTGGTCTCTCTCTGTCTCTCTCTCCCTGTCTCTCTATGTGAGAGTGTTAGTCTGTCTCTAACTCTCCCCCTCTCCCTGTGAGAGAGTTAGTCTCTCTCTAACTCTCTCTCCCTGCCTGTCTCTCTCTGTGAGAGTGTTAGTCTCTCTCACCCTGCCCGTCTCTCTCTGTGAGAGTGTTAGTCTCTCTCTGACTCTCTCTCCCTCCCTGTCTCTCTATGTGAGAGTGTGAGTCTCTCTCTGACTCTCTCCCTGTCTCTCTGAGAGAGTTTTAGTCTCTCTGTCTCTCTCTCCCTCCCTCTCTCTGTGAGAGTGTTAGTCTCTCTCTGACTCTCTCCATGCCTGTCTCTCTCTGTGAGAGTGTTAGTCTCTCTCTGACTTTCTCTCGCTGCCTTTCTCTCTCTGTGAGAGTGTTAGTCTCTCTCTGACTCTCTCTGTGAGAATGTTAGTCTCTCTCTGACTCCCTCTCCCTGCCTGTCTCTCTGAGAGAGTGTTAGTCTCTCTTACTCTCTCTCCCTGCCTGTCTCTCTCTGTGAGAGTGTTAGTCTCTCTTTGACTCACTCTCCCTGCCTGTCTCTCTGTGAGAGTGTTAGTCTCTCTCTGACTCTCTCTCCCTGCCTGTCTCTCTCTGTGAGAGTGTCAGTCTCTCTCTGACTCTCTCTCTCTGCCTGTCTCTCTCTGTGAGAGTGTTAGTCTCTCTCTGTCTCTCTCTCCCTGTCTGTCTCTGTGAGAGTGTGTTAGTCTCTCTCTGTCTCTCTCTCCCTGCCTGTCTCTCTGAGAGAGTGTTAGTCTCTCTTACTCTCTCTCCCTGCCTGTCTCTCTCTGTGAGAGTGTTAGTCTCTCTTTGACTCACTCTCCCTGCCTGTCTCTCTCTGAGAGAGTGTTAATCTCTCTCTCCCTGCCTGTCTCTCTGTGAGAGTGTTAGTCTCTCTCTGACTCTCTCTCCCTGCCTGTCCCTCTGAGAGAGTGTTAGTGTCTCTCTGACTCTCTCTCTCTGCCTATCTCTCTCTGTGAGAGAGTTAGTCTCTCTCTGTCTCTCTCTCCCTGTCTCTCTATGTGAGAGTGTTAGTCTGTCTCTGACTCTCCCCCTCTCACTGTGAGAGAGTTAGTCTCTCTCTGACTCTCTCTCCCTGCCTGTCTCTCTCTGTGAGAGAGTGACTCTCAATCTGTCTCTCTCTCCCTGTCTCTATCTGTGAGATTGTTGGTCTCTCTCTGTCTCTCTCTCCCTGTCTCTCTATGTGAGAGTGTTAGTCTGTCTCTGACTCTCCCCCTCTCCCTGTGAGAGAGTTAGTCTCTCTCTAACTCTCTCTCCCTGCCTGTCTCTCTCTGTGAGAGTGTTAGTCTCTCTCACCCTGCCCGTCTCTCTCTGTGAGAGTGTTAGTCTCTCTCTGACTCTCTCTCCCTCCCTGTCTCTCTATGTGAGAGTGTGAGTCTCTCTCTGACTCTCTCCCTGTCTCTCTGAGAGAGTTTTAGTCTCTCTGTCTCTCTCTCCCTCCCTCTCTCTGTGAGAGTGTTAGTCTCTCTCTGACTCTCTCCATGCCTGTCTCTCTCTGTGAGAGTGTTAGTCTCTCTCTGACTTTCTCTCGCTGCCTTTCTCTCTCTGTGAGAGTGTTAGTCTCTCTCTGACTCTCTCTCTCTGTGAGAATGTTAGTCTCTCTCTGACTCCCTCTCCCTGCCTGTCTCTCTGAGAGAGTGTTAGTCTCTCTCTGACTCTCTCTCCCTGCCTGTCTCTCTGTGAGAGTGTTAGTCTCTCTCTGAATCTCTCCCCCTGCCTGTCTCTCTCTGTGAGAGTGTTAGTCTCTCTCTGACTCTCTCTCCCTGGCTGTCTCTCTGTGAGAGTGTTCGTTTCTCTCTGAACCTCTCTCCCTGCCTGTCTCTCTCTGTGAGAGTGTTAGTCTCTCTCTGACTCTCTCTCCCTGCCTGTCTCTCTCTGTGAGAGTGCTGGTCTCTCTCTGACTCTCTCTCTCTCTCTCTCTCTCTGTGAGAATGTTTGTCTCTCTCTGATTCTCTCTCCCTGCCTGTCCCACTCTGTGAGAGTGTTAGTCTCTCTCTGACCCTCTCTCCCTGCCTGTCTCTCTCGGTGAGAGTGTTAGACTCTCTCTGACTCTCTCTCGCTGCCTGTCTCTCTTTAAGTGTTAGTCTCTCTGAACCTCTCTCCCTGCCTGTCTCTGTGAGAGTGTTAGTCTCTCTCTGACTCTCTGTCCCTGCCTGTCTCTCTCTGTGAGAGCGCTAGTCTCTCTCTGACTCTCTCTCTCTCTCTCTCTGTGAGTATTAGTCTCTCTCTAACTCTCTCTCCCTGCCTGTCTCTCTCTGTGAGAGTGTTAGTCTCTCTCTCCCTGCCTCTCTCTCTCTGTGAGAGTTTTAGTCTCTCTGACTCTCTCACCCTGCCCGTCTCTCTCTGTGAGAGTGTTAGTCTCTCTCTGACTCTCTCTCTCTCTCTCTGTGAGAGTGTTAGTCTCTCTCTGACTCTCTCTCCCTGCCTGTCTCTCTATGTGAGAGTGTTAGTCTCTCTCTGACTCTCACCCTGTCTCTCTCTGTGAGAGTGTTAGTGTCTCTCTGACTCTCACTCTCTCTCTCTGTGAGAGTGTTAGTCTCTCTCTGACTCTCTCTCCCTGCCTGTCTCTCTCTGTGAGAGTGTTAGTCTCTCTCTGACTCTCTCTCCCTGCCTGTCTCTCTCTGTGAGAGTGTCAGTCTCTCTCTGACTCTCTCTCTCTGCCTGTCTCTCTCTGTGAGAGTGTTAGTCTCTCTCTGTCTCTCACTCCCTGTCTGTCTCTGTGAGAGTGTGTTAGTCTCTCTCTGTCTCTCTCTCCCTGCCTGTCTCTCTGAGAGAGTGTTAGTCTCTCTTACTCTCTCTCCCTGCCTGTCTCTCTCTGTGAGAGTGTTAGTCTCTCTTTGACTCTCTCTCTCTGCCTGTCTCTCTGAGAGAGTGTTAGTCTCTCTCTGACTCTCTCTCTCTGCCTATCTCTCTCTGTGAGATTGTTAGTCTCTCTCTGTCTCTCTCTCCCTGCCTGTCTCTCTGAGAGAGTGTTAGTCTCTCTCTGACTCTCTATCCCTGCCTGTCTCTCTCTGTGAGATTGTTAGTCTCTCTCTGACTCTCTCTCCCTGCCTCTCTCTCTCTGTGAGAGAGTTAGTCTCTCTCTGTCTCTCTCTCCCTGTCTCTTTCTGTGAGAGTGTTAGTCTCTCTCTGTCTCTCTCTCCCTGCCTGTCTCTCTCTGTGAGAGTGTTAGTCTCTCTCTGACTCTCTCTCTCTCCCTGTCTCTCTCTGTGAGAGTGTTATTCTCTCTGACTCTCTCTCCCTGCCTGTCTCTCTCTGTGAGAGTGTTAGTCTCTCTATGACTCTCTCTCCCTGCCTGTCTCTCTCTGTGAGAGTGTTAATCTCTCTCTCCCTGCCTGTCTCTCTGAGAGAGTGTTAGTCTCTCTCTGACTCTCTCTCCCTGCCTGTCTCTCTCTGTGAGAGTGTTAGTCTCTCTCTGACTCTCTCTCCCTGCCTGTCCCTCTGAGAGAGTGTTAGTGTCTCTCTGACTCTCTCTCTCTGCCTATCTCTCTCTGTGAGAGAGTTAGTCTCTCTCTGTCTTTCTCTCCCTGCCTGTCTCTCTCTATGAGAGTGTTAGTCTCTCTCTGTCTCTCTCTCCCTGTCTCTCTCTGTGAGATTGTTGGTCTCTCTCTGTCTCTCTCTTCCTGCCTCTCTATGTGAGAGTGTTAGTCTGTCTCTGACTCTCCCCCTCTCCCTGTGAGAGTGTTAGTCTCTCTCTGACTCTCTCTCCCTGCCTGTCTCTCTGTGTGAGAGAGTGAGTCTCAATCTGTCTCTCTCTCCCTGTCTCTCTCTGTGAGATTGTTGGTCTCTCTCTGTCTCTCTCTCCCTGTCTCTCTATGTGAGAGTGTTAGTCTGTCTCTGACTCTCCCCCTCTCCCTGTGAGAGAGTTAGTCTCTCTCTAACTCTCTCTCCCTGCCTGTCTCTCTCTGTGAGAGTGTTAGTCTCTCTCACCCTGCCCGTCTCTCTCTGTGAGAGTGTTAGTCTCTCTCTGACTCTCTCTCCCTCCCTGTCTCTCTATGTGAGAGTGTGAGTCTCTCTCTGACTCTCTCCCTGTCTCTCTGAGAGAGTTTTAGTCTCTCTGTCTCTCTCTCCCTCCCTCTCTCGGTGAGAGTGTTAGTCTCTCTCTGACTCTCTCTCTCTGTGAGAATGTTAGTCTCTCTCTGACTCCCTCTCCCTGCCTGTCTCTCTGAGAGAGCGTTAGTCTCTCTCTGACTCTCTCTCCCTGCCTGTCTCTCTGTGAGAGTGTTAGTCTCTCTCTGACTCTCTCCCCCTGCCTGTCTCTCTCTGTGAGAGTGTTAGTCTCTCTCTGACTCTCTCTCCCTGGCTGTCTCTCTGTGAGAGTGTTCGTTTCTCTCTGACCCTCTCTCCCTGCCTGTCTCTCTCTGTGAGAGTGTTAGTCTCTCTCTGACTCTCTCTCCCTGCCTGTCTCTCTCTGTGAGAGTGTTAGTCTCTCTCTAACTCTCTCTCCCTGCCTGTCTCTCTCTGTGAGAGTGTTAGTCTCTCTCTAACTCTCTCTTCCTGCCTGTCTCTCTCTGCGAGAGTGTCAGTCTCTCTCTGACTTTCTCTCGCTGCCTCTCTCTCTCTGTGAGAGTGTTAGTCTCTCTCTGTCTCTCTCTCTGCCTGTCTCTCTCTGTGAGAGTGTTAGTCTCTCTCTGACTCTCTCTCCCTGTCTCTCGGTGTGAGTGTTAGTCTCAATCTGACTCTCTCTCCCTGCCTGTCTCTCTCTGTGAGAGTGGTAGTCTCTCTCTGACTCTCTCTCTGCCTGTCTTTCTCTGTGAGAGTGTTAGTCTCTCTCTGACTCTCTCTCCCTGCCTGTCTCTCTCAGAGAGAGTTAGTCTCTCTGACTCTCTCTCCCTGCCTGTCACTCTCTGTGAGAGTGTTAGTCTCTCTCTGTGTGTTAGTCTCTCTGACTCTCTCTCCCTGCCTGTCTCTCTCTGTGAGAGTGTTAGTCTCTCTCTGACTCTCTCCCTCTCCCTGTCTCACTCTGTGAGAGTGGTAGTCTCTCTGACTCTCTCTCCCTGCCTGTATCTCACTGTGATAGTGTTAGTCTCTCTCTGACTCTCTCTCCCTGCCTGTCCCTCTCTGTGAGAGTGTTAGTCTCTCTGACTCTCTCTCCCTGCCTGTCTCTCTCTGTGAGAGTGTTAGTCTCTCTGATTCTCTCTGCCTGCCTGTCTCTCTCTGTGAGAGTGTTAGTCTCTCTCTGACTCTCTCTCCCTGCCTGTCTCTCTCTGTGAGAGTGTTAGTCTCTCTGTCTCTCTCTCCCTGCCTGTCTCTCTCTGAGAGAGTGTTAGTCTCTCTGACTCTCTCTCCCTGCCTGTCTCTCTCTGTGATAGTGTTAGTGTCTATTTGACTCTCTCTCCCTGCCGGTCTCTCTCTGCGAGAGTGTCAGTCTCTCTCTGACTTTCTCTCGCTGCCTGTCTCTCTCTGTGAGAGTGCTAGTCTCTCTCTGACTCTCTCTCTCTCTCTCTGTGAGAATGTTTGTGTCTCTCTGAATCTCTCCCCCTGCCTGTCTCTCTCTGAGAGAGTGTTAGTCTCTGTCTGTGAGAGTGTTAGTCTCTCTCTGACTCTCTCTCCCTGCCTGTCTCTCTGTGAGAGTGTTAGTCTCTCTCTGACTCTCTCTCTCTCCCTGCCTGTTTCTCTGTGTGAGAGTGTTAGTCTCTCTCTGACCCGCTCTCCCTGCCTGTCTCTATCGGTGAGAGTGTTAGACTCTCTCTGACTCTCTCTCGCTGCCTGTCTCTCTGTAAGTGTTAGTCTCTCTGAACCTCTCTCCCTGCCTGTCTCTGTGAGAGTGTTAGTCTCTCTCTGACTCTCTGTCCCTGCCTGTCTCTCTCTGTGAGAGCGCTAGTCTCTCTCTGACTCTCTCTCTCTCTCTCTGTGAGTATTAGTCTCTCTCTAACTCTCTCTCCCTGCCTGTCTCTCTCTGTGAGAGTGTTAGTCTCTCTCTCCCTGCCTGTCTCTCTCTGTGAGAGTGTTAGTCTCTCTCTCCCTGCCTGTCTCTCTCTGTGAGAGTGTTCGTCTCTCTGACTCTCTCTCCCCGCCTGTCTCTCTCTGTGAGAGTGTTAGTCTCTCTCTGACTCTCTCTCCCTGCCTGTCTCTCTCTGTGAGAGTGTTAGTCTCTCTCTGACTCTCTCTCTCTGCCCGTCTCTCTCTGTGAGAGTGTTAGTCTCTCTCTGACTCTCTCTCCCTGCCTGTCTCTCTGAGAGAGTTTTAGTCTCTCTGACTCTCTCACCCTGCCCGTCTCTCTCTGTGAGTGTTAGTCTCTCTCTGACTCTCTCTCCATCCCTGTCTCTCTATGTGAGAGTGTTAGTCTCTCTCTGACTTTCTCTCGCTGCCTATCTCTCTCTATGAGAGTGCTAGTCTCTCTCTGACTCTCTCTCTCTGTGAGAATGTTAGTCTCTCTCTGACCCTCTCTCCCTGCCTGTCTCTCTCTGTGAGAGTGTTAGTCTCTCTCTGACTCTCTCTCCCTGCCTGTCTCTCTCTGTGAGAGTGTTAGTCTCTCTCTGACTCTCTCCCCCTGCCTGTCTCTCTCTGTGAGAGTGTTAGTCTCTCTCTGACTCTCTCTCCCTGCCTGTCTCTCTCTGTGAGAGTGTTAGTCTCTCACGGACTCTCTCTCCCTGTCTCTCTGTGAGAGTGTTAGTCTCTCTCTGACTCTCTCTCGCTGCCTCTCTCTCTCGGTGAGAGTGCTAGTCTCTCTCTGACTCTCTCTCCCTGCCTGTCTCTCTGTGAGAGTGTTAGTCTCTCTCTGACTCTCTCTCCCTGCCTGTCTCTCTCTGTGAGAGTGTTAGTCTCTCTCTGACTCTCTCTCGCTGCCTCTCTCTCTCGGTGAGAGTGTTAGTCTCTCACGGACTCTCTCTCCCTGTCTCTCTGTGAGAGTGTTAGTCTCTCTCTGACTCTCTCTCTCTCTCTCTGTGAGAATGTTTGTCTCTCTCTGACTCTCTCCCCCTGCCTGTCTCTCTCTGAGAGAGTGTTAGTCTCTCTCTGACTCTCTCTCCCTGCCTGTCTCTCTGTGAGAGTGTTAGTCTCTCTCTGACTCTCTCTCGCTGCCTCTCTCTCTCGGTGAGAGTGTTAGTCTCTCACGGACTCTCTCTCCCTGTCTCTCTGTGAGAGTGTTAGTCTCTCTCTGACTCTCTCTCTCTCTCTCTGTGAGAATGTTTGTCTCTCTCTGACTCTCTCCCCCTGCCTGTCTCTCTCTGAGAGAGTGTTAGTCTCTCTCTGACTCTCTCCCTCTCCATGTCTCTCTCTGTGTAAGAGTGTTAGTCTCTCGCTGACTCTCTCTCCCTGCCTGTCTCTCTCTGTGAGAGTGTTAGTCTCTCTCTCACTCTCTCTCCCTGCCTGTCTCTCTGAGAGAGTGTTAGTGTCTCTCTGACTCTCTCTCTCTGCCTATCTCTCTCTGTGAGAGAGTTAGTCTCTCTCTGTCTCTCTCTCCCTGTCTCTCTCTGTGAGATTGTTGGTCTCTCTCTGTCTCTCTCTCCCTGTCTCTCTATGTGAGAGTGTTAGTCTGTCTCTGACTCTCCCCCTCTCCCTGTCTCTCTGTGAGAGAGTTAGTCTCTCTCTGACTCCCTCTAGCTGTCTCTCTGTGAGAGAGTTAGTCTCTCTCTGACTCTCTCTCCCTGCTTGTCTCTCTGTGAGAGTTTTAGTCTCTCTGACTCTCTCACCCTGCCTGTCTCTCTCTGTGAGAGTGTTAGTCTGTCTCTCTCTGACTCTCTCTCCCTCCCTGTCTCTCTATGTGAGAGTGTTAGTCTCTCTCTGTCTCTCTCCCTGTCTCTCTGAGAGAGTTTTAGTCTCTCTGTCTCTCTCTCCCTCCCTCTCTCTGTGAGAGTGTTAGTCTCTCTCTGACTTTCTCCCTGCCTGTCTCTCTCTGTGAGAG
The DNA here is from genome assembly GCF_047496885.1 of Scyliorhinus torazame. Lineage (NCBI taxonomy): Eukaryota > Metazoa > Chordata > Chondrichthyes > Carcharhiniformes > Scyliorhinidae > Scyliorhinus > Scyliorhinus torazame. The sequence goes on from NC_092710.1 coordinate 364,579,005, forward strand.
TGTTAGGCTCTCTCTGACTTTCTCTCGCTGTCTATCTCTGTCTATGAGAGTGCTAGTCTCTCTCTGACTCTCTCTCTCTGTGAGAATGTTAGTCTCTCTCTGACTCTCTCTCCCTGCCTGTCTCTCTCTGAGAGAGTGTCAGTCTCTCTCTGACTCTCTCTCTCTGCCTGTCTCTCTCTGTGAGAGTGTTAGTCTCTCTCTGTCTCTCTCTCCCTGTCTGTCTCTGTGAGAGTGTGTTAGTCTCTCTCTGTCTCTCTCTCCCTGCCTGTCTCTCTGTGCGAGTGTTAGTCTCTCTCTGACTCTCTCCCCCTGCCTGTCTCTCTCTGTGAGAGTGCTAGTCTCTCTGACTCTCTCACCCTGCCTGTCTCTCTCTGTGAGAGTGTTAGTCTCTCTCTAACTCTCTCTTCCTGCCTGTCTCTCTCTGACTTTCTCTCGCTGCCTCTCTCTCTCTGTGAGAGTGCTAGTCTCTCTCTGACTCTCTCTCTCTCTCTCTGTGAGAATGTTTGTCTCTCTCTGACTCTCTCCCCCTGCCTGTCTCTCTCTGAGAGAGTGTTAGTCTCTCTCTGACTCTCTCTCCCTGCCTGTCTCTCTGTGAGAGTGTTAGTCTCTCTCTGACTCTCTCTCTCTCCCTGCCTGTCTCTCTGTGTAAGAGTGTTAGTCTCTCTCTGACTCTCTCTCCCTGCCTGTCTCTCTCTGTGAGAGTGTTAGTCTCTCTCTGAACCTCTCACCCTGCCTGTCTCTCTCGGTGAGAGTGTTAGTCTCTCTCTGACTCTCTCTCCCTGCCTGTCTCTCTGTGAGAGAATTAGTCTCTCTGAATATCTCTCCCTGCCTGTCTCTGTGAGAGTGTTAGTCTCTCTCTGACTCTCTCTCCCTGCCTGTCTCGCTCTGTGAGAGTGTTCTTCTCTCTGACTCTCTCTCCCTGTCTCTCTCTGTGAGAGTATTAGTCTCTCTCTAACTCTCTCTCCCTGCCTGTCTCTCTCTGTGGGAGTGTTAGTCTCTCTCTCCCTGCCTGTCTCTCTCTGTGAGAGTGTTAGTCTCTCTGACTCTCTCTCCCCGCCTGTCTCTCTCTGTGAGAGTGTTAGTCTCTCATTGACTCTCCCTCCCTGCCTGTCTCTCTCTGTGAGAGTGTTAGTCTCTCTCTGACTCTCTCTCCCTGCCTGTCTCTCTCTGTGAGAGTGTTAGTCTGTCTCTGACTCTCTCTCCCTGCCTGTCTCTCTGAGAGAGTGTTAGTCTCTCTCTGACTCTCTCTCCCTGCCTGTCTCTCTCTGTGAGAGTGTTAGTCTCTCTCTGACTCTCTCTCCCTGCCTGTCTCTCTGAGAGAGTGTTTGTGTCTCTCTGACTCTCTCTCTCCCTGTCTCTCTCTGTGAGAGTGTTAGTCTCTCTCTGACTCTCTCTCCCTGCCTGTCTCTCTGAGAGAGTGTTAGTCTCTCTGACTCTCTCTCCCTGCCTGTCTCTCTCTGTGAGAGTGTTAGTCTCTCTCTCCCTGCCTGTCTCTCTCTGTGAGAGTGTTAGTCTCTCTGACTCTCTCTCCCCGCCTGCCTCTCTCTGTGAGAGTGGAATTCTCTCTGACTCTCTCTCCCTGCCTGTCTCTCTGAGAGAGTGTTAGTCTCTCTAACTCTCTCTCCCTGCCTGTCTCTCTCTGCGAGAGTGTTAGTCTCTCTCTCCCTGCCTGTCTCTCTCTGTGAGAGTGTTAGTCTCTCTGACTCTCTCTCCCCGCCTGTCTCTCTCTGTGAGAGTGTAATTCTCTCTGACTCTCTCTACCTGCCTGTCTCTCTCTGTGAGAGTGTTAGTCTCTCTCTGACTCTCTCTCCCTGCCTGTCTCTCTCTGTGAGAGTGTTAGTCTCTCTCTGACTCTCTCTCCCTGCCTGTCTCTCTCTGTGGGAGTGTTAGTCTCTCTCTGTCTCTCTCTCTCCCTGTCTCTCTCTGTGAGAGTGTTAGTCTCTCTCTGACTCTCTCTCCCTGCCTGTCTCTCTGAGAGAGTGTTAGTCTCTCTGACTCTCTCTCCCTGCCTGTCTCTCTCTGTGAGAGTGTTAGTCTCTCTCTCCCTGCCTGTCTCTCTCTGTGAGAGTGTTAGTCTCTCTGACTCTCTCTCCCCGCCTGTCTCTCTCTGTGAGAGTGGAATTCTCTCTGACTCTCTCTCCCTGCCTGTCTCTCTGAGAGAGTGTTAGTCTCTCTAACTCTCTCTCCCTGCCTGTCTCTCTCTGTGAGAGTGTTAGTCTCTCTCTCCCTGCCTGTCTCTCTCTGTGAGAGTGTTAGTCTCTCTGACTCTCTCCCCGCCTGTCTCTCTCTGTGAGAGTGTAATTCTCTCTGACTCTCTCTCCCTGCCTGTCTCTCTCTGTGAGAGTGTTAGTCTCTCTCTGACTCTCTCTCCCTGCCTGTCTCTCTCTGTGAGAGTGTTAGTCTCTCTCTCCCTGCCTGTCTCTCTGAGAGAGTGTTAGTCTCTCTCTGACTCTCTCTCCCTGCCTGTCTCTCTCTGTGGGAGTGTTAGTCTCTCTCTGACTCTCTCTCCCTGCCTGTCTCTCTGAGAGAGTGTTCGTGTCTCTCTGACTCTCTCTCTCTGCCTATCTCTCTCTGTGAGAGAGTTAGTCTCTCTCTGTCTCTCTCTCCCTGTCTCTCTCTGTGAGATTGTTTGTCTCTCTCTGTCTCTCTCTCTGTCTCTCTATGTCAGAGTGTTAGTCTGTCTCTGACTCTCCCCCTCTCCCTGTCTCTCTGTGAGAGAGTTAGTCTCTCTCTGACTCTCTCTCCCTCCCCGTCTCTCTATGTGAGAGTGTTAGTCTCTCTCTGACTCTCTCCCTGTCTCTCTGAGAGAGTTTTAGTCTCTCTGTCTCTCTCTCCCTCCCTCTCTCTGTGAGAGTGTTAGTCTCTCTCTGACTCTCTCCCTGCCTGTCTCTCTCTGTGAGAGTGTTAGTCTCTCTCTGACTTTCTCTCGCTGCCTATCTCTCTCTGTGAGAGTGCTAGTCTCTCTCTGACTCTCTCTCTGTTTGAGAATGTTAGTCTCTCTGTGACTCTCTCCCTGCCTGTCTCTCTGTGAGAGTGTTAGTCTCTCTCTGACTCTCTCCCCCTGCCTGTCTCTCTCTGTGAGCGTGTTAGTCTCTCTCTGACTCTCTCTCCCTCCCTGTCTCTCTCTGTGAGAGTGTTAGTCTCTCTCTGACTCTCACTCCCTGCCTGTCTCTCTCTGTGAGAGAGTTAGTCGATCTGACTCTCTCTCTCCCTGCCTGTCTCTCTCTGTGAGAGTGTTAGTCTCTCTGACTCTCTCTCCCTGCCTGTCTCTCTCTGTGAGAGTGTTAGTCTCTCTCTGACTCTCTCTCCCTACCTGTCTCTCTCTGTGAGAGTGTTAGTCTCTCTGACTCTCTCTCCCTGCCTGTCTCTCTCTGTGAGAGTGTTAGTCTCTCTCTGACTCTCTCTCCCTGCCTGTCTCTCTCTGTGAGATTGTTTGTCTCTCTCTGTCTCTCTCTCTGTCTCTCTATGTCAGAGTGTTAGTCTGTCTCTGACTCTCCCCCTCTCCCTGTCTCTCTGTGAGAGAGTTAGTCTCTCTCTGACTCTCTCTCCCTCCCGGTCTCTCTATGTGAGAGTGTTAGTCTCTCTCTGACTCTCTCCCTGTCTCTCTGAGAGAGTTTTAGTCTCTCTGTCTCTCTCTCCCTCCCTCTCTCTGTGAGAGTGTTAGTCTCTCTCTGACTCTCTCCCTGCCTGTCTCTCTCTGTGAGAGTGTTAGTCTCTCTCTGACTTTCTCTCGCTGCCTATCTCTCTCTGTGAGAGTGCTAGTCTCTCTCTGACTCTCTCTCTGTTTGAGAATGTTAGTCTCTCTCTGACTCTCTCCCTGCCTGTCTCTCTGTGAGAGTGTTAGTCTCTCTCTGACTCTCTCCCCCTGCCTGTCTCTCTCTGTGAGAGTGTTAGTCTCTCTCTGACTCTCTCTCCCTGCCTGTCTCTCTCTGTGAGAGTGTTAGTCTGTCTCTGACTCTCTCTCCCTGCCTGTCTCTCTGAGAGAGTGTTAGTCTCTCTCTGACTCTCTCTCCCTGCCTGTCTCTCTCTGTGAGAGTGTTAGTCTCTCTCTGACTCTCTCTCCCTGCCTGTCTCTCTGAGAGAGTGTTTGTGTCTCTCTGACTCTCTCTCTCCCTGTCTCTCTCTGTGAGAGTGTTAGTCTCTCTCTGACTCTCTCTCCCTGCCTGTCTCTCTGAGAGAGTGTTAGTCTCTCTGACTCTCTCTCCCTGCCTGTCTCTCTCTGTGAGAGTGTTAGTCTCTCTCTCCCTGCCTGTCTCTCTCTGTGAGAGTGTTAGTCTCTCTGACTCTCTCTCCCCGCCTGCCTCTCTCTGTGAGAGTGGAATTCTCTCTGACTCTCTCTCCCTGCCTGTCTCTCTGAGAGAGTGTTAGTCTCTCTAACTCTCTCTCCCTGCCTGTCTCTCTCTGTGAGAGTGTTAGTCTCTCTCTCCCTGCCTGTCTCTCTCTGTGAGAGTGTTAGTCTCTCTGACTCTCTCTCCCCGCCTGTCTCTCTCTGTGAGAGTGTAATTCTCTCTGACTCTCTCTACCTGCCTGTCTCTCTCTGTGAGAGTGTTAGTCTCTCTCTGACTCTCTCTCCCTGCCTGTCTCTCTCTGTGAGAGTGTTAGTCTCTCTCTGACTCTCTCTCCCTGCCTGTCTCTCTGAGAGAGTGTTAGTCTCTCTCTGACTCTCTCTCCCTGCCTGTCTCTCTCTGTGGGAGTGTTAGTCTCTCTCTGTCTCTCTCTCTCCCTGTCTCTCTCTGTGAGAGTGTTAGTCTCTCTCTGACTCTCTCTCCCTGCCTGTCTCTCTGAGAGAGTGTTAGTCTCTCTGACTCTCTCTCCCTGCCTGTCTCTCTCTGTGAGAGTGTTAGTCTCTCTCTCCCTGCCTGTCTCTCTCTGTGAGAGTGTTAGTCTCTCTGACTCTCTCTCCCCGCCTGTCTCTCTCTGTGAGAGTGGAATTCTCTCTGACTCTCTCTCCCTGCCTGTCTCTCTGAGAGAGTGTTAGTCTCTCTAACTCTCTCTCCCTGCCTGTCTCTCTCTGTGAGAGTGTTAGTCTCTCTCTCCCTGCCTGTCTCTCTCTGTGAGAGTGTTAGTCTCTCTGACTCTCTCCCCGCCTGTCTCTCTCTGTGAGAGTGTAATTCTCTCTGACTCTCTCTCCCTGCCTGTCTCTCTCTGTGAGAGTGTTAGTCTCTCTCTGACTCTCTCTCCCTGCCTGTCTCTCTCTGTGAGAGTGTTAGTCTCTCTCTCCCTGCCTGTCTCTCTGAGAGAGTGTTAGTCTCTCTCTGACTCTCTCTCCCTGCCTGTCTCTCTCTGTGGGAGTGTTAGTCTCTCTCTGACTCTCTCTCCCTGCCTGTCTCTCTGAGAGAGTGTTCGTGTCTCTCTGACTCTCTCTCTCTGCCTATCTCTCTCTGTGAGAGAGTTAGTCTCTCTCTGTCTCTCTCTCCCTGTCTCTCTCTGTGAGATTGTTTGTCTCTCTCTGTCTCTCTCTCTGTCTCTCTATGTCAGAGTGTTAGTCTGTCTCTGACTCTCCCCCTCTCCCTGTCTCTCTGTGAGAGAGTTAGTCTCTCTCTGACTCTCTCTCCCTCCCCGTCTCTCTATGTGAGAGTGTTAGTCTCTCTCTGACTCTCTCCCTGTCTCTCTGAGAGAGTTTTAGTCTCTCTGTCTCTCTCTCCCTCCCTCTCTCTGTGAGAGTGTTAGTCTCTCTCTGACTCTCTCCCTGCCTGTCTCTCTCTGTGAGAGTGTTAGTCTCTCTCTGACTTTCTCTCGCTGCCTATCTCTCTCTGTGAGAGTGCTAGTCTCTCTCTGACTCTCTCTCTGTTTGAGAATGTTAGTCTCTCTGTGACTCTCTCCCTGCCTGTCTCTCTGTGAGAGTGTTAGTCTCTCTCTGACTCTCTCCCCCTGCCTGTCTCTCTCTGTGAGCGTGTTAGTCTCTCTCTGACTCTCTCTCCCTCCCTGTCTCTCTCTGTGAGAGTGTTAGTCTCTCTCTGACTCTCACTCCCTGCCTGTCTCTCTCTGTGAGAGAGTTAGTCGATCTGACTCTCTCTCTCCCTGCCTGTCTCTCTCTGTGAGAGTGTTAGTCTCTCTGACTCTCTCTCCCTGCCTGTCTCTCTCTGTGAGAGTGTTAGTCTCTCTCTGACTCTCTCTCCCTACCTGTCTCTCTCTGTGAGAGTGTTAGTCTCTCTGACTCTCTCTCCCTGCCTGTCTCTCTCTGTGAGAGTGTTAGTCTCTCTCTGACTCTCTCTCCCTGCCTGTCTCTCTCTGTGAGATTGTTTGTCTCTCTCTGTCTCTCTCTCTGTCTCTCTATGTCAGAGTGTTAGTCTGTCTCTGACTCTCCCCCTCTCCCTGTCTCTCTGTGAGAGAGTTAGTCTCTCTCTGACTCTCTCTCCCTCCCCGTCTCTCTATGTGAGAGTGTTAGTCTCTCTCTGACTCTCTCCCTGTCTCTCTGAGAGAGTTTTAGTCTCTCTGTCTCTCTCTCCCTCCCTCTCTCTGTGAGAGTGTTAGTCTCTCTCTGACTCTCTCCCTGCCTGTCTCTCTCTGTGAGAGTGTTAGTCTCTCTCTGACTTTCTCTCGCTGCCTATCTCTCTCTGTGAGAGTGCTAGTCTCTCTCTGACTCTCTCTCTGTTTGAGAATGTTAGTCTCTCTCTGACTCTCTCCCTGCCTGTCTCTCTGTGAGAGTGTTAGTCTCTCTCTGACTCTCTCCCCCTGCCTGTCTCTCTCTGTGAGCGTGTTAGTCTCTCTCTGACTCTCTCTCCCTCCCTGTCTCTCTCTGTGAGAGTGTTAGTCTCTCTCTGACTCTCACTCCCTGCCTGTCTCTCTCTGTGAGAGAGTTAGTCGATCTGACTCTCTCTCTCCCTGCCTGTCTCTCTCTGTGAGAGTGTTAGTCTCTCTGACTCTCTCTCCCTGCCTGTCTCTCTCTGTGAGAGTGTTAGTCTCTCTCTGACTCTCTCTCCCTACCTGTCTCTCTCTGTGAGAGTGTTAGTCTCTCTGACTCTCTCTCCCTGCCTGTCTCTCTCTGTGAGAGTGTTAGTCTCTCTCTGACTCTCTCTCTCTGTGAGAGTGTTAGTCTCTCTCTGTCTCGCTCTCCCTGTCTCTCTCTGTGAGAGTGTTAGTCTGTCTCTGACTCTCCCCCTCTCCCTGTCTCTCTGTGAGAGAGTTAGTCTCTCTCTGACTCTCTCTCCCTGCCTGTCTCTCTCTGTGAGAGTGTTAGTCTCTCTCTGACTCTCTCTCCCTGCCTGTCTCTCTATGTGAGAGTGTTAGTCTCTCTCTGACTCTCTCTCCCTGCCTGTCTCTCTCTGTGAGTGTTAGTCTCTCTGTACCTCCCTGTCTCTCTCTGTGAGAGTGTTAGTCACACCCTGACTTTCTCTCGCTGCCTGTCTCTCTCTGTGAGAGTGTTAGTCTCTCTCTCCCTGCCTGTCTCTCTGTGAGAGTGCTAGTCTCTCTCTGACCCTCTCTCCCTGCCTGTCTCACTCTGTGAGAGTGTTACTCTCTCTCTGACTCTCTCTCTCTGCCTGTCTCTCTCTGTGAGAGTGTTAGTCTCTCTCTAACTCTCTCTCCCTGCCTGTCTCTCTCTGTGAGAGTGTTAGTCTCTCTCTAACTCTCTCTCCCTGCCTGTCTCTCTCTGTGGGAGTGTTAGTCTCTCTCTGACTCTCTCTTCCTGCCTGTCTCTCTGAGAGAGTGTTCGTGTCTCTCTGACTCTCTCTGCCTATCTCTCTCTGTGAGAGAGTTAGTCTCTCTCTGTCTCTCTCTCCCTGTCTCTCTCTGTGAGATTGTTTGTCTCTCTCTGTCTCTCTCTCTGTCTCTCTATGTCAGAGTGTTAGTCTGTCTCTGACTCTCCCCCTCTCCCTGTCTCTCGTGAGAGAGTTAGTCTCTCTCTGACTCTCTCTCCCTCCCCGTCTCTCTATGTGAGAGTGTTAGTCTCTCTCTGACTCTCTCCCTGTCTCTCTGAGAGAGTTTTAGTCTCTCTGTCTCTCTCTCCCTCCCTCTCTCTGTGAGAGTGTTAGTCTCTCTCTGACTCTCTCCCTGCCTGTCTCTCTCTGTGAGAGTGTTAGTCTCTCTCTGACTTTCTCTCGCTGCCTATCTCTCTCTGTGAGAGTGCTAGTCTCTCTCTGACTCTCTCTCTGTTTGAGAATGTTAGTCTCTCTGTGACTCTCTCCCTGCCTGTCTCTCTGTGAGAGTGTTAGTCTCTCTCTGACTCTCTCCCCCTGCCTGTCTCTCTCTGTGAGCGTGTTAGTCTCTCTCTGACTCTCTCTCCCTCCCTGTCTCTCTCTGTGAGCGTGTTAGTCTCTCTCTGACTCTCTCTCCCTCCCTGTCTCTCTCTGTGAGAGTGTTAGTCTCTCTCTGACTCTCACTCCCTGCCTGTCTCTCTCTGTGAGAGAGTTAGTCGATCTGACTCTCTCTCTCCCTGCCTGTCTCTCTCTGTGAGAGTGTTAGTCTCTCTGACTCTCTCTCCCTGCCTGTCTCTCTCTGTGAGAGTGTTAGTCTCTCTCTGACTCTCTCTCCCTACCTGTCTCTCTCTGTGAGAGTGTTAGTCTCTCTGACTCTCTCTCCCTGCCTGTCTCTCTCTGTGAGAGTGTTAGTCTCTCTCTGACTCTCTCTCCCTGCCTGTCTCTCTCTGTGAGATTGTTTGTCTCTCTCTGTCTCTCTCTCTGTCTCTCTATGTCAGAGTGTTAGTCTGTCTCTGACTCTCCCCCTCTCCCTGTCTCTCTGTGAGAGAGTTAGTCTCTCTCTGACTCTCTCTCCCTCCCCGTCTCTCTATGTGAGAGTGTTAGTCTCTCTCTGACTCTCTCCCTGTCTCTCTGAGAGAGTTTTAGTCTCTCTGTCTCTCTCTCCCTCCCTCTCTCTGTGAGAGTGTTAGTCTCTCTCTGACTCTCTCCCTGCCTGTCTCTCTCTGTGAGAGTGTTAGTCTCTCTCTGACTTTCTCTCGCTGCCTATCTCTCTCTGTGAGAGTGCTAGTCTCTCTCTGACTCTCTCTCTGTTTGAGAATGTTAGTCTCTCTCTGACTCTCTCCCTGCCTGTCTCTCTGTGAGAGTGTTAGTCTCTCTCTGACTCTCTCCCCCTGCCTGTCTCTCTCTGTGAGCGTGTTAGTCTCTCTCTGACTCTCTCTCCCTCCCTGTCTCTCTCTGTGAGAGTGTTAGTCTCTCTCTGACTCTCACTCCCTGCCTGTCTCTCTCTGTGAGAGAGTTAGTCGATCTGACTCTCTCTCTCCCTGCCTGTCTCTCTCTGTGAGAGTGTTAGTCTCTCTGACTCTCTCTCCCTGCCTGTCTCTCTCTGTGAGAGTGTTAGTCTCTCTCTGACTCTCTCTCCCTACCTGTCTCTCTCTGTGAGAGTGTTAGTCTCTCTGACTCTCTCTCCCTGCCTGTCTCTCTCTGTGAGAGTGTTAGTCTCTCTCTGACTCTCTCTCCCTGCCTGTCTCTCTCTGTGAGAGTGTTAGTCTCTCTCTGTCTCGCTCTCCCTGTCTCTCTCTGTGAGAGTGTTAGTCTGTCTCTGACTCTCCCCCTCTCCCTGTCTCTCTGTGAGAGAGTTAGTCTCTCTCTGACTCTCTCTCCCTGCCTGTCTCTCTCTGTGAGAGTGTTAGTCTCTCTCTGACTCTCTCCCTGTGTCTCTGAGAGAGTTTTAGTCTCTCTGACTCTCTCTCCCTGCCTGTCTGTCTCTCTCTGTGAGAGTGTTAGTCTCTCTCTGACTCTCTCTCCCTGCCTGTCTCTCTATGTGAGAGTGTTAGTCTCTCTCTGACTCTCTCTCCCTGCCTGTCTCTCTCTGTGAGTGTTAGTCTCTCTGTACCTCCCTGTCTCTCTCTGTGAGAGTGTTAGTCACACCCTGACTTTCTCTCGCTGCCTGTCTCTCTCTGTGAGAGTGTTAGTCTCTCTCTCCCTGCCTGTCTCTCTGTGAGAGTGCTAGTCTCTCTCTGACCCTCTCTCCCTGCCTGTCTCACTCTGTGAGAGTGTTACTCTCTCTCTGACTCTCTCTCTCTGCCTGTCTCTCTCTGTGAGAGTGTAAGTCTCTCTCTAACTCTCTCTCCCTGCCTGTCTCTCTCTGTGAGAGTGTTAGTCTCTCTCTAACTCTCTCTCCCTGCCTGTCTCTCTGTGAGAGTGTTAGTCTCTCTCTGACTCTCTCTCTCTCCCTGCCTGTCTCTCTGTGTGAGAGTGTTAGTCTCTCTCTGACGCTCTCTCTCTCTCTCTGTGAGAATGTTAGTCTCTCTCTGACTCTCTCTCTCTCTCTGTGAGAATGTTTGTCTCTCTCTGACTCTCTCCCCCTGCCTGTCTCTCTCTGAGAGAGTGTTAGTCTCTCTCTGACTCTCTCTCCCTGCCTGTCTCTCTGTGAGAGTGTTAGTCTCTCTCTGACTCTCTCTCTCTCTCTGTGAGAATGTTTGTCTCTCTCTGACTCTCTCCCCCTGCCTGTCTCTCTCTGTGAGAGTGTTAGTCTCTCTCTGACCCTCTCTCCCTGCCTGTCTCTCTCTGTGAGAGTGTTAGTCTCTCTCTGACTCTCTCTCCCTGCCTGTCTCTCTGAGAGTGTTAGTCTCTCTCTGACTCTCTCTCCTGCCTGTCTCTCTCTGTGAGAGTGTTAGTCTCTCTAACTCTCTCTCCCTGTCTCTCTCTGTCGGAGTATTAGTCTCTCTCTAACTCTCTCTCCCTGCCTGTCTCTCTATGTGAGAGTGTTAGTCTCTCTCTCCCTGCCTGTCTCTCTCTGTGAGAGTGTTAGTCTCTCTCTAACTCTCTCTCCCTGCCTGTCTCTCTCTGTGAGACTTAGTCTCTCGCTCCCTGCCTGTCTCCCTCTGTGAGAGTGTTAGTCTCTCTGACTCTGTCTCCCTGCCCGTCTCTCTGTGAGAGAGTTAGTCTCTCTCGGACTCTCTCTGTGTGTTAGTCTCTCTCTGACTCTCCCTCCCTGCCTGTCTCTCTCTGTGAGAGTGTTAGTCTCTCTCTGACTCTCTCTCCCTGCCTCTCTCTCTGAGAGCGTTAGTCTCTCTCTGACTCTCTCTCCCTGCCTGTCTCTCTCTGAGGAGTGTTAGTCTCTCTCTGACTCTCTCTCCCTGCCTGTCTCTGTGAGAGAGCTAGTCTCTCTCTGTCTCTCTCCCTCCCTGTCTGTCTCTCTCTTTGAGAGTGTTAGTCTCTCTCTCCCTGCCTGTCTCTCTCTGTGAGAGTGTTAGTCTCTCTCTGACTCTCTCTGCCTGTCTCTCTCTGTGAGAGTGTTAGTCTCTCTCTGACTATCTCTCCCTGCCTATCTCTCTCTGTGAGAGTGTTAGTCTCTCTCTGACTCTCTCTCCCTGCCTCTCTCCCTGAGAGTGTTAGTCTCTCTCTGACTCTCTCTCTCTGCCTGTCTCTCTCTGTGAGAGTGTTAGTCTCTCTCTGACTCTCTCCCTGCCTGTCTCTCTCTGTGAGAGTGTTAGTCTCTCTCTGACTCTCTCTCCCTGCCTGTCTCTCTCTGTGAGAGTGTTAGTCTCTCTGACTCTCTCTCCCTGCCTGTCTCTCTCTGTGAGAGTGTTAGTCTCTCTCTGTCTCTCTCTCCCTGTCTCTCTCTGTGAGAGTGTTCGTCTGTCTTTGCCTCTCCCCCTCTCCCTGTCTCTCTGTGAGAGAGTTAGTCTCTCTCTGACTCTCTCTCCCTGCCTGTCTCTCTCTGTGAGAGTGTTAGTCTCTCTCTGACTCTCTGCCTGTCTCTCTGAGAGAGTTTTAGTCTCTCTCTGACTCTCTCTCCCTGCCTGTCTCTCTCTGTGAGAGTGTTAGTCTCTCTCTGACTCTCTCTCCCTGCCTGTCTCTCTCTGTGAGAGTGTTAGTCTCTCTCTGTCTCTCTCTCCCTGTCTCTCTCTGTGAGAGTGTTAGTCTGTCTCTGACTCTCCCCCTCTCCCTGTCTCTCTGTGAGAGAGTTAGTCTCTCTCTGACTCTCTCTCCCTGCCTGTCTCTCTCTGTGAGAGTGTTAGTCTCTCTCTGACTCTCTCCCTGTCTCTCTGTGAGAGAGTTAGTCTCTCCCTGACTTTCTCTCGCTGCCTGTCTCTCTCTGTGAGAGTCTTAGTCTCTCTCTGACTCTCTCTCCCTGCCTGTCTCTCTCTGTGAGAGTGTTAGTCTCTCTCTGACTCTCTCCCTGCCTGTCTCTCTCTGTGAGAGTGTTAGTCTCTCTCTCCCTGCCTGTCTCTCTGTGAGAGTGTTAGTCTCTCTCTGACCCTCTCTCCCTGCCTGTCTCTCTCTGTGAGAGTGTTAGTCTCTCTCTAACTCTCTCTCCCTGCCTGTCTCTCTCTGTGAGAGTGTTAGTCTCTCTGTAACTCTCTCTCCCTGCCTGTCTCTCTGTGTGAGAGTGTTCGTCTCTCTCTGACGCTCTCTCTCTCTCTCTCTCTGTGAGAATGTTTGTCTCTCTCTGACTCTCTCCCCCTGCCTGTCTCTCTCTGAGAGAGTGTTAGTCTCTCTCTGACTCTCTCTCCCTGCCTGTCTCTCTCTGTGAGAGTGTTAGTCTCTCTCTGCCTGTCTCTCTCTGTGAGAGTGTTAGTCTGTCTCTGACTCTCCCCCTCTCCCTGTCTCTCTGTGAGAGAGTTAGTCTCTTTCTGACTCTCTCTCCCTGCCTGTCTCTCTCTGTGAGAGTGTTAGTCTCTCTCTGACTCTCTCTCCCTGCCTGTCTCTCTCTGTGAGAGTGTTAGTCTCTCTCTGACCCTCTCTCCTTGCCTGTCTCTCTCTGTGAGAGTTTTAGTCTCTCTCTGACTCTCTCTCCCTGCCTGTCTCTCTGAGAGTGTTAGTCTCTCTCTGACTCTCTCTCCTGCCTGTCTCTCTCTGTGAGAGTGTTAGTCTCTCTGACTCTCTCTCCCTGTCTCTCTCTGTCGGAGTATTAGTCTCTCTCTAACTCTCTCTCCCTGCCTGTCTCTCTCTGTGAGAGTGTTAGCCTCTCTCTAACTCTCTCTCCCTGCCTGTCTCTCTCTGTGAGACTGTTAGTCTCTCGCTCCCTGCCTGTCTCTCTCTGTGAGAGTGTTAGTCTCTCTGACTCTCTCTCCCTGCCCGTCTCTCTGTGAGAGAGTTAGTCTCTCTCGGACTCTCTCTGTGTGTTAGTCTCTCTCTGACTCTCCCTCCCTGTCTCTCTCTGAGGATTGTTAGTCTCTCTCTGACTCTCTCTCCCTGCCTGTCTCTGTGAGAGAGCTAGTCTCTCTCCCTCCCTGCCTGTCTCTCTCTTTGAGAGTGTTAGTCTCTCTCTCTCCCTGCCTGTCTCTCTCTGTGAGAGTGTTAGTCTCTTTCTGACTCTCTCTGCCTGTCTCTCTCTGTGAGAGTGTTAGTCTCTCTCTGACTCTCTCTCCCTGCCTATCTCTCTCTGTGAGAGTGTTAGTCTCTCTCTGACTCTCTCCCTGCCTCTCTCCCTGAGAGTGTTCGTCTCTCTCTCCCTGCCTGTCTCTCTCTGTGAGAGTGTTAGTCTCTTTCTGACTCTCCCTGCCTGTCTCTCTCTGTGAGAGTGTTAGTCTCTCTCTGACTCTCTCCCTGCCTGTCTCTCTCTGTGAGAGTGTTCGTCTCTCTCTGACTCTCTCTCCCTGTCTCTCTCTACGAATTGAGCTCCTCCTTCGCTCCCGGGGACCGCACCCTTTGCCTGTCTTGTGAGCTGTTCTGGGTTTTGTTTGGGTTTAGTTTGAGCTGTGATCTGTTTTGGGTTTAGTTTGGCCTGTGAGCTGTTCTGGGTTTAGCTTGGGCTGAAGATTATGTCCGGCATGTCTCTGAATATTCTGCGCTCTCGACAGAAACAGGAGGGAATCGGCTCCAACTGTGCGGCGAAGCGCTTCCTGAACCAGGATTTCCAAACACTGCGGGAACACTGCCTGCAAACTGGCTCCTTATTCCAGGATAACAGCTTCCCAGCCTCTCCCTCCTCACTGGGATTCAAGGAACTGGCCCCCAACTCCTACAAAACTCGCGATGTGGTCTGGAGGAGACCAAGGGTGAGTCCATAAACTCTGGCAGCAACTACAAACCGACCGAGAAAACTAACAGCAAATACTGACCAGAGCTGGGGGTTAGAGAGAGACCTGGGGGGTCAGAGAGAGAGACCTGGGGGGTCAGAGAGAGAGACCTGGAGGGGGGGTCAGAGAGAGAGACCTGGGGGGGGGGGGGGGGGGTGGGGTCAGAGAGAGAGACCTGGGGGGTCAGAGAGAGAGACCTGGGGGGTCAGAGAGAGAGACCTGGGGGGGGGGGGGTCAGAGAGAGAGACCTGGGGGGTCAGAGAGAGAGACCTGGGGGGTCAGAGAGAGAGACCTGGGGGGTCAGAGAGAGAGACCTGGAGGGGGGGTCAGAGAGAGAGACCTGGGGGGTCAGAGAGAGAGACCTGGAGGGGGGGTCAGAGAGAGAGACCTGGGGGGTCAGAGAGAGAGACCTGGGGGGTCAGAGAGAGAGACGTGGGGGTTCAGTGAGTCACCTGGGGGGTCAGAGAGAGAGACCTGGGGGGTCAGAGAGAGAGACCTGGAGGGGGGGTCAGAGAGAGAGACCTGGAGGGGGGGTCAGAGAGAGAGACCTGGGGGGGTCAGAGAGAGAGACCTGGGGGGTCAGAGAGAGAGACCTGGGGGGTCAGTGAGTCACCTGGGGGGTCAGAGAGAGAGAGACCTGGGGTTAGAGAGAGAGACCTGGGGGGGTCAGAAAGAGAGACCTGGGGGGTCAGAGAGAGAGACCTAGGGGGTCAGTGAGTCACCTGGGGGTCACAGAGAGAGACCTGGGGTTAGAGAGAGAGACCTGGGCGTCAGAGAGAGAGACCTGGGGGTCAGAGAGAGAGACCTGGGGGTCAGAGAGAGGCCTGGGGGTCAGAGAGAGACCGGGGGGTCAGAGAGAGAGAGACCTGGGGGTCAGAGAGAGAGAGACCTGGGGATCAGAGAGAGAGAGACCTGGGGGTCAGAGAGAGACCTGGGGGTCAGAGAGAGACCTGGGGGTCAAAGAGAGACCTGGGGGTCAGAGAGAGACCTGGGGGGCAGAGAGAGAGACCTGGGGGGTCAGAGAGAGAGACCTGGAGGGGGGGTCAGAGAGAGAGACCTGGGGGGGTCAGAGAGAGAGACCTGGGGGGTCAGAAAGAGAGACCTGGGGGGTCAGAGAGAGAGACCTAGGGGGTCAGTGAGTCACCTGGGGGTCAGAGAGAGAGACCAGGGGTTAGAGAGAGAGACCTGGGGGTCAGAGAGAGAGAGACCTGGGGGTCAGAGAGAGAGAGACATGGTGGTCACAGAGAGAGACCTGGGGTTAGAGAGAGAGACCTGGGGGTCAGAGAGAGAGACCTGGGGGTCAGAGAGAGAAAGACATGGTGGTCACAGAGAGAGACCTGGGGTCAGAGAGAGAGACCTGGGGGGTCAAGAGAGAGAGACCTGGGGGTCAGAGAGAGAGACCTGGGGGTCAGTGAGAGACCTGGGGGTCAGAGAGAGAGACCTGGGGGGGTTAGAGAGAGAGACCTGGGGGGTCAGAGAGAGAGACCTGGGGGGTCAGAGAGAGAGACCTGGGGGTCAGAGAGAGAGACCTGGGGGTTAGAGAGAGAGACCTGGGGGATCAGAGAGAGAGACCTGGGGGGTCAGAGAGAGAGACCTGGGGGGTCAGTGAGAGACCTGGGGGGTCAGTGAGAGACCTGGGGGGTCAGAGAGAGACCTGGGGGCCAGAGAGAGAGACCTGGGGGGTCAGAGAGAGAGACCTGGGGGGTCAGAGAGAGACCTGGGGGTCAGAGAGAGACCTGGGGGTCAGAGAGAGACCTGGGGGCCAGAGAGAGAGACCTGGGGGGCCAGAGAGAGAGACCTGGGGGGTCAAGAGAGAGAGACCTGGGGGTCAGAGAGAGAGACCTGGGGGTCAGTGAGAGACCTGGGGGTCAGAGAGAGAGACCTGGGGGTTAGAGAGAGACCTGGGGGTCAGAGAGAGAGAGAGACCTGGGGGGGTTAGAGAGAGAGACCTGGGGGGTCAGAGAGAGAGACCTGGGGGGTCAGAGAGAGAGACCTGGGGGTCAGAGAGAGAGACCTGGGGGTTAGAGAGAGAGACCTGGGGGGTCAGAGAGAGAGACCTGGGGGGGTTAGAGAGAGAGACCTGGGGGGTCAGAGAGAGAGACCTGGGGGGTCAGAGAGAGAGACCTGGGGGTCAGAGAGAGAGACCTGGGGGTTAGAGAGAGAGACCTGGGGGGTCAGAGAGAGAGACCTGGGGGGTCAGAGAGAGAGACCTGGGGGGTCAGAGAGAGAGACCTGGGGGGTCAGTGAGAGACCTGGGGGGTCAGTGAGAGACCTGGGGGGTCAGAGAGAGACCTGGGGGCCAGAGAGAGAGACCTGGGGGGTCAGAGAGAGAGACCTGGGGGGTCAGAGAGAGAGACCTGGCGGGTCAGAGAGAGACCTGGGGGTCAGAGAGAGACCTGGGGGTCAGAGAGAGACCTGGGGGCCAGAGAGAGAGACCTGGGGGGCCAGAGAGAGAGACCTGGGGGGTCAAGAGAGAGAGACCTGGGGGTCAGAGAGAGAGACCTGGGGGTCAGTGAGAGACCTGGGGGTCAGAGAGAGAGACCTGGGGGGTCAGAGAGAGAGACCTGGGGGGTCAGAGAGAGAGACCCGGGGGGTCAGTGAGAGACCTGGGGGGTCAGAGAGAGAGACCTGGGGGTTAGAGAGAGAGACCTGGGGGGTCAGAGAGAGAGACCTGGGGGTCAGAGAGAGAGACCCGGGGGGTCAGTGAGAGACCTGGGGGGTCAGAGAGAGAGACCTGGGGGTTAGAGAGAGAGACCTGGGGGGTCAGAGAGAGAGACCTGGGGGGTCAGAGAGAGAGACCTGGGGGTCAGAGAGAGAGACCTGGGGGTTAGAGAGAGAGACCTGGGGGGTCAGAGAGAGAGACCTGGGGGGTCAGAGAGAGAGACCTGGGGGGTCAGTGAGAGACCTGGGGGGTCAGTGAGAGACCTGGGGGGTCAGTGAGAGACCTGGGGGGTCAGAGAGAGACCTGGGGGCCAGAGAGAGAGACCTGGGG
Organism: Scyliorhinus torazame; assembly: GCF_047496885.1. Lineage (NCBI taxonomy): Eukaryota > Metazoa > Chordata > Chondrichthyes > Carcharhiniformes > Scyliorhinidae > Scyliorhinus > Scyliorhinus torazame. The sequence goes on from NC_092710.1 coordinate 364,595,882, forward strand.
GGTCAGAGAGAGAGACCTGGGGGTCAGAGAGAGAGACCTGGGGGTTAGAGAGAGAGACCTGGTGGGTCAGAGAGAGACCTGGGGGGTCAGAGAGAGAGACCTGGGGGGTCAGTGAGAGACCTGGGGGTCAGTGAGAGACCTGGGGGTCAGAGAGAGTGACCTGGGGGTCAGAGAGAGTGACCTGGGGGTCAGAGAGAGAGACCTGGGGGTCAGTGAGAGACCTGGGGGTCAGTGAGAGACCTGGGGGTCAGAGAGAGTGACCTGGGGGTCTGAGAGAGACCTGGGGGTCAGAGAGATAGAGAGACCTGGGGGTCAGAGAGAGAGACCTGGGGGTCAGAGAGAGAGACCTGGGGGTCAGTGAGAGACCTGGGGGTCAGTGAGAGACCTGGGGGTCAGTGAGAGACCTGGGGGTCAGAGAGAGTGACCTGGGGGTCAGAGAGAGACCTGGGGGTCAGAGAGAGAGAGAGAGACCTGGGGGTCAGAGAGAGAGAGAGACCTGGTGGTCAGAGAGAGAGACCTGGGGGTCAGTGAGAGACCTGGGGGTCAGAGAGAGACCTGGGGGTCAGAGAGAGACCTGGGGGTCAGAGAGAGAGACCTGGGGGTCAGAGAGAGTGACCTGGGGGTCAGAGAGAGACCTGGGGGTCAGAGCGAGACCTGGGGGTCAGAGAGAGAGAGAGACCTGGGGGTCAGAGAGAGAGAGAGACCTGGTGGTCAGAGAGAGAGACCTGGGGGTCAGTGAGAGACCTGGGGGTCAGAGAGAGACCTGGGGGTCAGAGAGAGTGACCTGGGGGTCAGAGAGAGACCTGGGGGTCAGAGAGAGACCTGGGGGTCAGAGCGAGAGACCTGGGGGGTCAGAGAGAGAGACCTGGGGGGTCAGAGAGAGAGACCTGGGGGTCAGAGAGAGAGACCTGGGGGTCAGAGAGAGAGACCTGGGGGGTCAGAGAGAGAGACCTGGGGGGTCAGAGAGAGAGACCTGGGGGGGTTAGAGAGAGAGACCTGGGGGGGTCAGAGAGAGAGACCTGGGGGGGTCAGAGAGAGAGACCTGGGGGTCAGAGAGAGACCTGGGGGTCAGAGAGAGTGACCTGGGGGTCAGAGAGAAACCTGGGGGTCAGAGAGAGACCTGGGGGTCAGAGCGTGTGACCTGGGGGTCTGAGTGAGACCTGGGGGTCAGAGAGAGTAACCTGGGGGTCAGAGCGTGTGACCTGGGGGTCAGAGAGAGACCTGGGGGTCAGAGAGAGTAACCTGGGGGTCAGAGAGAGTAACCTGGGGGTCAGAGAGAGACCTGGGGGTCAGAGAGAGAGACCTGGGGGTCAGAGAGAGAGACCTGGGGGTCAGAGAGAGAGACCTGGGGGTCAGAGAGAGGCCTGGGGGTCAGAGAGAGACCTGGGGGTCAGAGAGAGAGACCTGGGGGTCAGAGAGAGAGACCTGGGGGTTAGAGAGAGAGACCTGGGGGGTCAGAGAGAGAGACCTGGGGGGTCAGAGAGAGAGACCTGGGGGGTCAGAGAGAGAGACCTGGGGGGTCAGTGAGAGACCTGGGGGGTCAGTGAGAGACCTGGGGGGTCAGAGAGAGACCTGGGGGCCAGAGAGAGAGACCTGGGGGGTCAGAGAGAGAGACCTGGGGGGTCAGAGAGAGAGACCTGGGGGGTCAGAGAGAGACCTGGGGGTCAGAGAGAGACCTGGGGGTCAGAGAGAGACCTGGGGGCCAGAGAGAGAGACCTGGGGGGCCAGAGAGAGAGACCTGGGGGGTCAAGAGAGAGAGACCTGGGGGTCAGAGAGAGAGACCTGGGGGTCAGTGAGAGACCTGGGGGTCAGAGAGAGAGACCTGGGGGGTCAGAGAGAGAGACCTGGGGGGTCAGAGAGAGAGACCTGGGGGTCAGAGAGAGAGACCTGGGGGTCAGAGAGAGAGACCTGGGGGTCAGAGAGAGAGACCCGGGGGGTCAGTGAGAGACCTGGGGGGTCAGAGAGAGAGACCTGGGGGTTAGAGAGAGAGACCTGGGGGGTCAGAGAGAGAGACCTGGAGGGTCAGAGAGAGAGACCTGGGGGTCAGAGAGAGAGACCTGGGGGTTAGAGAGAGAGACCTGGGGGGTCAGAGAGAGAGACCTGGGGGGTCAGAGAGAGAGACCTGGGGGGTCAGTGAGAGACCTGGGGGGTCAGTGAGAGACCTGGGGGGTCAGAGAGAGACCTGGGGGCCAGAGAGAGAGACCTGGGGGGTCAGAGAGAGAGACCTGGGGGTCAGAGAGAGAGACCTGGGGGTTAGAGAGAGAGACCTGGTGGGTCAGAGAGAGACCTGGGGGGTCAGAGAGAGAGACCTGGGGGGTCAGTGAGAGACCTGGGGGTCAGTGAGAGACCTGGGGGTCAGAGAGAGTGACCTGGGGGTCAGAGAGAGTGACCTGGGGGTCAGAGCGAGAGACCTGGGGGTCAGTGAGAGACCTGGGGGTCAGAGAGAGTGACCTGGGGGTCTGAGAGAGACCTGGGGGTCAGAGAGATAGAGAGACCTGGGGGTCAGAGAGAGAGACCTGGGGGTCAGAGAGAGAGACCTGGGGGTCAGAGAGAGAGACCTGGGGGTCAGTGAGAGACCTGGGGGTCAGTGAGAGACCTGGGGGTCAGTGATAGACCTGGGGGTCAGAGAGAGTGACCTGGGGGTCAGAGAGAGACCTGGGGGTCAGAGAGAGAGAGAGACCTGGTGGTCAGAGAGAGAGACCTGGGGGTCAGTGAGAGACCTGGGGGTCAGAGAGAGACCTGGGGGTCAGAGAGAGAGACCTGGGGGTCAGAGAGAGAGACCTGGGGGTCAGAGAGAGAGACCTGGGGGTCAGAGAGAGTGACCTGGGGGTCAGAGAGAGACCTGGGGGTCAGAGCGAGACCTGGGGGTCAGAGAGAGAGAGAGACCTGGTGGTCAGAGAGAGAGACCTGGGGGTCAGTGAGAGACCTGGGGGTCAGAGAGAGACCTGGGGGTCAGAGAGAGTGACCTGGGGGTCAGAGAGAGACCTGGGGGTCAGAGAGAGACCTGGGGGTCAGAGCGAGAGACCTGGGGGGTCAGAGAGAGAGACCTGGGGGGTCAGAGAGAGAGACCTGGGGGTCAGAGAGAGAGACCTGGGGGTTAGAGAGAGAGACCTGGGGGGTCAGAGAGAGACCTGGGGGTCAGAGAGAGAGACCTGGGGGTCAGAGAGAGAGACCTGGGGGGTCAGAGAGAGAGACCTGGGGGGTCAGAGAGAGAGACCTGGGGGGGTTAGAGAGAGAGACCTGGGGGGGTCAGAGAGAGAGACCTGGGGGGGTCAGAGAGAGAGACCTGGGGGTCAGAGAGAGACCTGGGGGTCAGAGAGAGACCTGGGGGTCAGAGAGAGACCTGGGGGTCAGAGAGAGACCTGGGGGTCAGAGAGAGACCTGGGGGTCAGAGAGAGTGACCTGGGGGTCAGAGAGAAACCTGGGGGTCAGAGAGAGACCTGGGGGTCAGAGCGTGTGACCTGGGGGTCTGAGTGAGACCTGGGGGTCAGAGAGAGTAACCTGGGGGTCAGAGCGTGTGACCTGGGGGTCAGAGAGAGACCTGGGTGTCAGAGAGAGTAACCTGGGGTTCAGAGAGAGTAACCTGGGGGTCAGAGAGAGACCTGGGGGTCAGAGAGAGAGACCTGGGGGTCAGAGAGAGAGACCTGGGGGTCAGAGAGAGGCCTGGGGGTCAGAGAGAGGCCTGGGGGTCAGAGAGAGACCTGGGGGTCAGAGAGAGAGACCTGGGGGTCAGAGAGAGAGACCTGGGGGTCAGAGAGAGAGCCCCGGGGGTCAGAGAGTGACCTGGGGGTCAGAGAGAGACCTGGGCGTCAGAGAGAGACCCTGGGGGTCAGAGAGAGTAACCTGGGGGTCAGAGAGAGACCTGGGGGTCAGAGAGAGACCTGGGGGTCAGAGCGTGTGACCTGGGGGTCAGAGAGAGACCTGGGGGTCAGAGAGAGTAACCTGGGGGTCAAAGAGAGACCTGGGGGTCAGAGAGAGAGACCTGGGGGTGAGAGAGTGACCTGGGGGTCAGAGAGAGAGACCTGGGGGTCAGAGAGAGTAACCTGGGGGTCAGAGAGAGTCCTGGGGGTCAGAGAGAGAGACCTGGGGGTCAGAGAGAGACCTGGGGGTCAGAGAGAGTAACCTGGGGGTCAGAGAGAGAGACCTGGGGGTCAGAGAGAGAGACCTGGGGGTGAGAGAGTAACCTGGGGGTCAGAGAGAGACCTGGGGGTCAGAGAGAGAGACCTGGGGGTCAGAGAGTGACCTGGGGGTCAGAGAGAGACCTGGGGGGTCAGAGAGAGTTTATTATAAGATTATTATGATAAAAATGGGAATAATTTCAATGCTGAAGGTAAACAAATTGTCCGTATCCCATTGTACCTGGCAACATAATGATCTTTCCCTCCTAATGTGTGGCAGTGAGCGGTCAATGAATGGGATACAGGAGCAAGAGGGGCTGGATGATTAAATGGCGTTTTGGGGTACAGAACAGTGGGATTTTATATCACTGGTCAAGCAATGCAGAGAATGTGGTTTCAAATCTCACACTTGTACTTGAAGAATTTAAATTCTTTAGGAGCGGCACAGTGGTTAGCACTACTGCCTCACAGCTCCAGGGACCCGGGTTCAAGTCCGGCCTTGGGTGACTGTCAGTCTGGAGTTTGCACTTTCTCCCCGTGTCACAGATGTTTACAGCACGGAAACAGGCCCTTCGGCCCAGCTTGTCCATGCCGCCCAGTTTCTCTCACTAAGCTGGTCCCACTTGCCCACATTTGGCCCATATCCCTCTATACCCACCCTGCCCATGGAACTGTCTAACTGCTTTTTAAAAGAAAATTGTACCCGCCTCTACCACTGCCTCTGGCAGCTCGTTCCAGACACTCACCACCCTCTGTGTGAAGAAATGTCCCCTCTGGTCTCTTTTGTATCTCTCCCCTCTCACCTTAAACCTCTGCCCTCTAGTTCTAGAATCCTCTACCTTTGGGACAAGATGTTGACTATCTCCCTTATCTGTGCCCCTCATTATTTTATAGACCTCGATAAGATCACCCCTAAGCCTCCTACGCTCCAGGGAAAAAAGTCCCAGTCTATCCAGCCTCTCCTTATAACTCAGACCATCAAGTCCTGGTAGCATCCTCGTAAATCTCTTCTGCACTCTTTCTAGTTTAACAATATCCTTCCTATAATAGAGTGACCAGAACTGAACACAGTATTCCATGTGTGGTCTTAGCAATGTCTGGTACAACTTCAACAAGACGTCCCAACTCCTGTATTCAATACTCTGACCAATAAAACCGAACATGCTGAATGCCTCCTTCACCACCCTGTCCACCTGCGACTCCACCTTCAAGGAACTATGAACCTGTACCCCTAGATCTCTTTGTTCTGTAACTCTCCCCAACTCTCTACCATTAACTGAGTAGGTCCTGCCCCGATTCGATCGACCAAAATGCATCACCTCACATTTATCCAAATTAAACTCCATCTGCCATTCATCTGCCCACTGGCCCAATTGGTCAAGATCCTGTTGCAATCTTATAGAACCTTCTTCACTGTCCACTATGACATCAGTCTTGGTGTCATCGGCTAACTTACTAACCATGGCCTCCTACATTCTCATCCAAATCATTAATATATATAACGGATAACAGTGGACCCAGCCCCGATCCCTGAGGCACACCGCTGGTCGCAGGCCTCCAGTTTGAAAAATAACCCTCCACAACCTCCCTGTCTTCGGTCGCCGAGCCAACTTTGTGTCCAATTGGCTACCCCACCCTGGATACTGTGAGATTTAACCTTTTGCAACAACCTACCATGCTGTGCCTTGTCAAAGGCTTTGCTAAAGTCCATGGTAGACTACGTCGACTGCACTGCCCTCATCTACCTTCTTGGTTACCCCTTCAAAAAACTCAATCAAATAGGTGAGACATGACTTTCCCCTTACAAAGCCATGCTGACCTTCCCTAATTAGCCCTTGCCTGTCTAAATGCCTGTAGATCCTGTCCCTCAGAATACCGTCTGACAATTTACCCACTACAGAAGTCAGGCTACCCGGTCTGTAGTTCCCAGGCTTATCCCTACAGCTCTTCTTAAACAAGGGCACAATATTTGCAACCCTCCAATCTTCAGGCACCTCTCCTGTGACTGTCGATTATTTAAATATCTCGGCTAGGGGGCCGGCAATTTCCTCCCGAGCCTCCCACAACGTCCTGGGATACATTTCACCAGTCCCGGGGATTTATCTACCTTGATGCGCTTTAATACCTCCAGCACCTCCTTCTCTGTAATATGTACACTCCTCAAGACATCACTTTTTATTTTCCCAAGTTCCCTAACATCTTTCTCGACAGTAAAGACTGACGGGAAATATTAATTTAGGACCTCTCCCATCCCTTGTGGATCTGCACATAGATGACCTTGTTTATCCTGAAGAGGCCCCACCCTCTCCCTACTCCCCCTTTTACCCAGTATGCATCTGGAAAAGCTCTTTGGATTTTCCTTTGCCGTATCTGCCAAGACAATTTCATGTCCCCTTTTTGCCCTCCTGATTTCTCTCTTAACTCTACTCCGACAAGCCTTGTACTCTTCAAGGGATCCACTTGATCCCAGCTGCCTCAGCATATCCTCTGCCTCCTTCTTCCTTTTGACCATGGCTTCAATATCCCGAGTCATCCAGGGTTCCCCACTTCTCCCAGCCTTTCCCTTCACTCTAAGGGGAATGTGCTCACCCTGAACCCTAGTTAACACCTTTTTGAAAGATTCCCACTTCCCAGCTGTCCCCTTGCCTGTAAATAGGCTCCCCCCCCCCAATCAACTTCCGAAAGTCCCTGCCGAATACCCCCGAAATTGGCCTTGCCCCAATTTAGAATGTTATCTTTTGGGCCAGAACTATCATTCCCCATAGCTATCTTAAACTAATGGAATTGTGGCCACTGGTCCCAAAGTGATTCCTTCACTAACACTTCTGTCACCTGCCCTTCCTTATTCCCCAAGGGGAGTCAAGTTTCCCCCCCCCCCCCCCCCCCCCACTTCTCTGGTCGGCCCATCCACATACTGAATGAGAAATTCCTCCTGAATACACTCGACAAATTTTTCTCCATCCAAACCCCTGGAGCTATGGCTGTCCCAGTTAATGTTGGGAAAGTTAAAGTCCCCACCTATTACCACCCTATTTTTCCAGCAGCTATCTGTAATCTCGTTACATATTTGCTCCTCAATATCCCGCTGACTATTTGGGGGCCTATCGTACAGTCCTATCAAAGTGATCTCACCCTTCTTATTTTTCAGTTCTACTCATATAGACTCAGTGGGCGAACCCTCGGATATATCCTCTCTCTGTACTGTGAAACTGTCCCTAATCAAAAACGCAACTCCCACTCCTCTCCTATCTCCTGGTCTATCTTTCCTACAGCATCTGTACCCCGGAACATTGAGCTGTCAGTCCTGTCCCTCTTTGATACATGTTTTGGTAATAGCTGTAATATCCCAGTCCCATGTGCCTATCCATGCCCTGAGTTCATTGGCCTTGCCCGTGTGTGCGTGGGATTCCTCCGGGTGCTCCGGTTTCCTCCCACAGTCCAAAGATGTGTAGGTTAGGTGGATTGGCCATGATCAATTGCTCCTAGGTGGGGTTGCGGGGATAGGGTGGGGGATTGGGCCTAGGTGAGGTTCTCTTTCGGAGGGTTGGTGAAGATTCGATGGGCCGAATGGCCTCTCTGCCCTGTAGGAATTCTATGATTCACTGAAATTCAGCTTGGGAACGAAAGAGAAAATGCTGGAAAATCTCAGCAAGTCTGGCAGCATCTGTAGGGAGAGAAAAGAGCTAACGTTTCGAGTCCGGTGACTCTTTGTCTTTTTAGGAAACTGTTTGTAAAGACCTTGAATCAGTCCTGGTGAGGGTGAAATTAGGAATTTATTAAACCCAGTGAGTCATTAATATCCCTTAGGGAATGAAATCTTCACCTTTCCCAGCCTGGTTTGTAAGGTGTTTCCCAGGTCTTAGTGAAAGAAGAGGTCAATTCGACATCAGAAGGGTTCAAAATTGACAAGCAGCAGTTAAATAGACTGTTGGGACTGAAGGTTGACGAGGCTCCAGGATCAGATGAGATGTATCCAAGGATATTGAAGGAAGTGAGAATGGAGATTGCAGGGCGCTGGCCATAACTTCACACGTCTTCTCTCGACTCGGTAGGTGTCAGAGGACTGGAGAATTGCAAATGTTGCATCCTTGTTCAAAAATAGTTGTAAAGATAACCCCAGCAATTACAGAGCAGTCAGTTTAATATCAGTGCGAGAAAGCTTCCAGAAACAATGATTTGGGATAGAATTGGTAGTCACTTGGAAAAATGTGAGGTGATTAGGATTCTAAAGGGGAAGTCATGTTTAACTAACTAGCTGGAATATTTTGAGGAGGTGATAGAAAGGTTGATGAGGGTAATGCTGTTGATGTGGTTTACATGGACTTTCAGAAGGTATGCAATATAGTTCCACACAACAGACTTGTGAGAAAGGTTATAGCTCATGGAGTAAAAGGGACGGTAGCAACATGGATTCAAAATTGGCTGAACAATAGCAAGCAGAATAACGGTCAATAGATATGTTTCGAGCTGGGGGAAGGTTTGTAGTGGGTGTTCCCCAGGGGTACCCGGTACTGGGACCTTTGCTTCCCCCCCCCCGCCATTGAGAGCGAGCTGACTGGTGGTGATTTAACCTCAGGATCACCACACCTCAGGGAGTGGCAAGGTTGAGACGGTGGGACTTTAATGGATAACCTCAGGGGATGCGGGATTTGAACCCACGCTGTTGGCTCTGCTGTCCAGCCGAATGCGCAAACTTGAATTAAACAATGTGCAGGGAGGGGGGGAAAAGACACCAAGCAAATTCTGTGATTCTAGATGTGACTCCAGTAACTCAGCACTGATTGTCAGAATTGCCCCAGAAATGGCTCGACAATTGCATCAGACAAACAATTTAAAATCTGCCTCACCACGACTGCTGCTCTGAAAAAACAAGATCAGTTCGACAGGCCAACTTTTGCAATGAGTCTGGGTGGTGATCAGAGGTTGGGCCTGGATGTCACACAGCGTGGGGGGAGTCAGGAAGCAGATGGGACTGCATTCTAGATATTTGTAAAGAGCTAAGCAGGCACACCCACAGCGGCCAAGCAGCAGCCTGGAGCGGGGCACATTTTCCACGAAAAATGCTGTTCAAACACAAACAGCAGGTGAGTCATTCCTAAACAGGCCCCACTCCCTCCTCAACTCTGCAAAGTCTGTGTCCAATTACACAGATCGAGAGCAGCCCGAAACAGTGACCACAAATTGGGGCTGGACCACCAGTACTGTACCCCAGTGTTATACAGTGACAGACCCATCCCCACCAGTACTGTACCCCAGTGTTATACAGTGACAGACCCATCCCCACCAGTACTGTACCCCAGTGTTATACAGCGACAGACCCGTCCCCACCAGTACTGTACCCCAGTGTTATACAGTGACAGACCCGTCCCCGCCAGTACTGTACCCCAGTGTTATACAGTGACAGACCCGTCCCCACCAGTACTGTACCCCAGTGTTATACAGTGACAGACCCATCCCCAGTACTGTACCCCAGTGTTATACAGTGACAGACCCGTCCCCACCAGTACTGTACCCCAGTGTTATACAGCGACAGACCCATCCCCACCAGTACTGTACCCCAGTGTTATACAGTGACAGACCCGTCCCCACCAGTACTGTACCCCAGTGTTATACAGTGACAGACCCGTCCCCGCCAGTACTGTACCCCAGTGTTATACAGTGACAGACCCGTCCCCACCAGTACTGTACCCCAGTGTTATACAGTGACAGACCCGTCCCCACCAGTACTGTACCCCAGTGTTATACAGCGACAGACCCATCCCCACCAGTACTGTACCGCAGTGTTATACAGTGACAGACCCGTCCCCGCCAGCGCTGTACCCCAGTGTTATACAGTGACAGACCCGTCCCCACCAGTACTGTATCCCAGTGTTGTACAGTGACAGACCCATCCCCACCAGTACTGTACCCTAGTGTTATACAGTGACAGACCCATCCCCACCAGTACTGTACCCCAGTGTTATACAGTGACAGACCCATCCCCACCAGTACTGTACCCTAGTGTTATACAGTGACAGACCCATCCCCACCAGTACTGTACCCCAATGTTATACAGTGACAGACCCGTCCCCACCAGTACTGTACCCCAGTGTTATACAGTGACAGAGCCTCCCCACCAGTACTGTACCCCAGTGTTATACAGTGACAGACCCTCCCCACCAGTACTGTACCCCAGTGTTATACAGTGACAGACCCGTCCCCACCAGTACTGTACCCCAGTGTTATACAGTGACAGAGCCTCCCCACCAGTACTGTACCCCAGTGTTATACAGTGACAGACCCGTCCCCGCCAGTACTGTACCCCAGTGTTATACAGTGACAGACCCGTCCCCACCAGTACTGTACCCCAGTGTTATACAGTGACAGACCCGTCCCCACCAGTACTGTACCCCAGTGTTATACAGTGACAGACCCGTCCCCACCAGTACTGTACCCCAGTGTTATACAGTGACAGACCCATCCCCACCAGTACTGTACCCCAGTGTTATACAGTGACAGACCCATCCCCACCAGTACTGTACCCCAGTGTTATACAGTGACAGACCCGTCCCCACCAGTACTGTACCCCAGTGTTATACAGTGACAGACCCGTCCCCACCAGTACTGTACCCCAGTGTTATACAGTGACAGACCCGTCCCCACCAGTACTGTACCCCAGTGTTATACTGTGACAGACCCGTCCCCACCAGTACTGTACCCCAGTGTTATACAGCGACAGACCCGACCCCACCAGTACTGTACCCCAGTGTTATACAGTGACAGAGCCTCCCCACCAGTACTGTACCCCAGTGTTATACAGTGACAGACCCGTCCCCACCAGTACTGTACCCCAGTGTTATACAGTGACAGACCCGTCCCCACCAGTACTGTACCCCAGTGTTATACAGTGACAGACCCGTCCCCACCAGTACTGTACCCCAGTGTTATACAGTGACAGACCCATCCCCACCAGTACTGTACCCCAGTGTTATACAGTGACAGACCCATCCCCACCAGTACTGTACCCCAGTGTTATACAGTGACAGACCCGTCCCCACCAGTACTGTACCCCAGTGTTATACAGTGACAGACCCGTCCCCACCAGTACTGTACCCCAGTGTTATACAGTGACAGACCCGTCCCCACCAGTACTGTACCCCAGTGTTATACTGTGACAGACCCGTCCCCACCAGTACTGTACCCCAGTGTTATACAGTGACAGACCCGTCCCCACCATTACTGTACCCCAGTGTTATACAGTGACAGACCCGTCCCCACCAGTACTGTACCCCAGTGTTATACAGTGACAGACCCGTCCCCACCAGTACTGTACCCCAGTGTTATACAGTGACAGACCCGTCCCCACCAGTGCTGTACCCCAGTGTTATACAGTGACAGACCCGTCCCCACCAGTGCTGTACCCGAATGTTATACAGTGACAGACCCGTCCCCACCAGTACTGTACCCCAGTGTTATACAGTGACAGACCCGTCCCAACCAGTACTGTACCCCAGTGTTATACAGTGACAGACCCGTCCCAACCAGTACTGTACCCAGTGTTATACAGTGACAGACCCGTCCCAACCAGTACTGTACCCCAGTGTTATACAGTGACAGACCCGTCCCAACCAGTACTGTACCCCAGTGTTATACAGTGACAGACCCGTCCCAACCAGTACTGTACCCAGTGTTATACAGTGACAGACCCGTCCCAACCAGTACTGTACCCCAGTGTTATACAGTGACAGACCCGTCCCCACCAGTACTGTACCCCAGTGTTATACAGTGAAAGACCCATCCCCACCAGTACTGTACCCCAGTTTTATACAGTGACAGACCCGTCCCCACCAGTACTGAACCCCAGTGTTATACAGTGACAGACCCGTCCCCACCAGTGCTGTACCCCAGTGTTATACAGTGACAGACCCGTCCCCACCAGTACTGTACCCCAGTGTTATACAGTGACAGACCCGTCCCCACCAGTACTGTACCCCAGTGTTATACAGTGACAGACACTTCCCCACCAGTACTGTACCCCAGTGTTATACAGTGACAGACCCGTCCCCACCAGTACTGGACCCCAGTGTTATACAGAGACAGGCCCGCCCCCACCAGTACTGTACCCCAGTGTTATATAGTGACAGACCCGTCCCCACCAGTACTGTACCCCAGTGTTATACAGTGACAGACCCGTCCCCACCAGTATTGTACCCCAGTGTTATACAGTGACAGACCAGTCCCCACCAGGAATGTACCCCAGTGTTATACAGTGACAGACCCGTCCACACCAGTACTGTACCCCAGTGTTATAGTGATAGACCCGACCCCACCAGTACTGTACCCCAGTGTTATACAGTGACAGACCCATCCCCACCAGTACTGTACCCCAGTGTTATACAGTGACAGACCCGTCCCCACCAGTATTGTACCCCAGTGTTATACAGTGACAGACCAGTCCCCACCAGGAATGTACCCCAGTGTTATACAGTGACAGACCCGTCCACACCAGTACTGTACCCCAGTGTTATAGTGATAGACCCGACCCCACCAGTACTGTACCCCAGTGTTATACAGTGACAGACCCATCCCCACCAGTACTGTACCCCAGTGTTATACAGTGACAGACCCGTCCACACCACTACTGTACCCCAGTGTTATACAGTGACAGACCCATCCCCACCAGTACTGTACCCCGGTGTTATACAGTGACAGACCCATCCCCACCAGTACTGTACCCCAGTGTTATGTAGAGACAGACCCATCCCCAGCAATGCTGTACCCCAGTGTTATACAGTGACAGACCCATCCCCACCAGTACTGTACCCCAGTGTTATACAGTGACAGACCCATCCCCACCAGTACTGTACCCCGGTGTTATACAGTGACAGACCCATCCCCACCAGTACTGTACCCCAGTGTTATGTAGAGACAGACCCATCCCCAGCAATGCTGTACCCCAGTGTTATACAGTGAAAGACCCGTCCCCACCAGTACTGTGCCCCAGTGTTATACAGTGACAGACCCGTCCCCACCAGTACTGTACCCCAGTGCTATACAGTGACAGACTCATCCCCACCAGCACTGTACCCCGGTGTTATACAGTGACAGACCCATCCCCACCAGTACTGTACCCCAGTGTTATGTAGAGACAGACCCATCCCCAGCAATGCTGTACCCCAGTGTTATACAGTGACAGACCCATCCCCACCAGTACTGTACCCCAGTGTTATACAGTGAAAGACCCGTCCCCACCAGTACTGTGCCCCAGTGTTATACAGTGACAGACCCGTCCCCACCAGTACTGTACCCCAGTGCTATACAGTGACAGACCCGTCCCCACCAGTGCTGTACCCGAATGTTATACAGTGACAGACCCGTCCCCACCAGTACTGTACCCCAGTGTTATACAGTGAAAGACCCATCCCCACCAGTACTGTACCCCAGTGTTATACAGTGACAGACCCGTCCCCACCAGTACTGTACCCCAGTGTTATACAGTGACAGACCCGTCCCCACCAGTACTGAACCCCAGTGTTATACAGTGACAGACCCGTCCCCACCAGTGCTGTACCCCAGTGTTATACAGTGACAGACCCGTCCCCACCAGTACTGTACCCCAGTGCTATACAGTGACAGACCCGTCCCCACCAGTGCTGTACCCGAATGTTATACAGTGACAGACCCGTCCCTACCAGTACTGTACCCCAGTGTTATACAGTGACAGACCCGTCCCCACCAGTACTGAACCCCAGTGTTATACAGTGACAGACCCGTCCCCACCAGTGCTGTACCCCAGTGTTATACAGTGACAGACCCGTCCCCACCAGTACTGTACCCCAGTGTTATACAATGACAGACCCGTCTCCACCAGTACTGTACCCCAGTGTTATACAGTGACAGACCCGTCCCCACCAGTACTGTACCCCAGTGTTATACAGAGACAGGCCAATCCCCACCAGTACTGTACCCCAGTGTTATACAGTGACAGACCCGTCCCCACCAGTATTGTACCCCAGTGTTATACAGTGACAGACCAGTCCCCACCAAGAATGTACCCCAGTGTTATACAGTGACAGACCCGTCCACACCAGTACTGTACCCCAGTGTTATAGTGATAGACCCGACCCCACCAGTACTGTACCCCAGTGTTATACAGTGACAGACCCATCCCCACCAGTACTGTACCCCAGTGTTATACAGTGACAGACCCGTCCCCACCACTACTGTACCCCAGTGTTATACAGTGACAGACCCATCCCCACCAGTACTGTACCCCGGTGTTATACAGTGACAGACCCATCCCCACCAGTACTGTACCCCAGTGTTATGTAGAGACAGACCCATCCCCAGCAATGCAGTACCCCAGTGTTATACAGTGACAGATCCGTCACATCCAGTTCTGTACCCCAGTGTTATACAGTGACAGACCCACCCCCAGCAATACTGTACCCCAGTGTTATACAGTGACAGACCAGTCCCCACCAGTACTGTACCCCGGTGTTATACAGTGACAGACCCGTCCCCACCAGTACTGTACCCCTGTGTTATACAGTGACAGACCCGACCCCACCAGTACTGTACCCCAGTGTTATACAGTGACAGACCCGTCCCCACCAGGAATGCACCCCAGTTTTATACAACGACAGACCCGTCCCCACCAGTACTGTACCCCAATGTTATACATCGACAGACCCGTCCCCACCAGTACTATACCCCAGAGTTATACAGTGACAGACCCATCCCCACCAGTACTGTCCACCAGTGTTATACAGTGACAGACCCGTCCCCACCAGTACTATACCCCAGAGTTATACAGTGAAAGACCCGTCCCCACCAGTACTGTCCACCAGTGTTATACAGTGACAGACCCGTCCCCACCAGTACTGTACCCCAGTGTTATACAGTGACAGACCCGTCCCCATCAGTACAGGATCCCAGTGTTATACAGTGACAGACCCGTCCCCACCAGTACTGTACCCCAGTGTTATACAGTGACAGACCCGTCCCCACCAGTACTGTACCCCAGTGTTATACAGTGACAGACCCGTCCCCACCATTACTGTACCCCAGTGTTATACAGTGACAGACACGTCCCCACCAGTACTGTACCCCAGTGTTATACAGTGACAGACCCATCCCCACCAGTACTGTACCCCAGTGTTATACAGTGACAGACCCGTCCCCACCAGTACTGTTCCCCAGTGTTATACAGTGACAGACCCGTCCCCACCACTACGCTACCCCAGTGTTATACAGTGACAGACCCGCCTCCACCAGTACTGTACCCCAGTGTTATACAGTGATAGACCCGTCCCCACCAGTACTGTACCCAAGTGTTATACAGTGACAGACCCGTCCCCATAAGTACTGTACCCCAGTGTTATACATCGACATACCCGTCCCCACCAGTACTGTACCCCAGTGTTATACAGTGACAGACCCGTCCACACCAGTACTGTACCCCAGTGTTATAGTGATAGACCCGACTCCACCAGTACTCTCCCCCAGTGTTATACAGTGACAGACCCATCCCCACCAGTACTGTACCCCAGTGTTATACAGCGACAGACCCGTCCCCACCAGTACTGTACCCCAGTGTTATACAGTGACAGACCCGTCCCCACCAGTACTGTACCCTTCTGTTATACAGTGACAGACCCGTCCCCACCAGGAATGTACCCCAGTGTTATACAGTGACAGACCCGTCCCCCCAGCACTGTACCCCTGTGTTATACAGTGACAGACCCGTCCCCACCAGTACTGTACCCCAGTGTTATACAGTGACAGACCCATCCCCACCACTACTGTACCACAGTGTTATACAGTGACAGACCCGTCCCCACCAGTACTGTACCCCAGTGTTATACAGTGACAGACCCGTCCCCACCAGTACTGTACCTCAGTGTTATACAGTGACAGACCCATCCCCACCAGTACTGCACCCCAGTGTTATACAGTGACAGACCCGTCCCCACCAGTACTGTACCCCAGTGTTACACAGTGACAAACCCGTCCCCACCAGTACTGCACCCCAGTGTTATACAACGACAGACCCGTCCCCACCAGTACTGTACCCCAGTGTTATACAGTGACAGACGCGTCCGCACCAGTACTGTACCCCAGTGTTATACAGCGACAGACCCGTCCCCACCAGTACTGTACCCCAGTGTTATACAGTGACAGACCCGTCCCCACCAGTACTGTACCCCAGTGTTATACATCGACAGACCCGTCCCCACCAGTACTATACCCCAGAGTTATACAGTGACAGACCCATCCCCACCAGTACTGTCCACCAGTGTTATACAGTGACAGATCCGTCCCCACCAGTACTGTACCCCAGTGTTATACAGTGACAGACCTGTCCCCACCAGTACTGTACCTCAGTGTCATACAGTGACAGACCCGCCCCCACCAGTACTGTACCCCCGTGTTATACAGCGACAGACCCGTCCCCACCAGTACTGTACCCCAGTGTTATACAGCGACAGACCCGTCCCCACCAGTACTGTACCCCAGTGTTATACAGTGACAGACCCGTCCCCAGCAGTACTGTACCCCTCTGTTATACAGTGACAGACCCGTCCCCACCAGGAATGTACCCCAGTGTTATACAGTGACAGACCCGTCCCCACCAGTACTGTACCCCAGTGTTATACAGAGACAGGCCAATCCCCACCAGTACTGTACCCCAGTGTTATACAGTGACAGACCCTCCCCACCACTACTGTACCCCAGTGTTATACAGTGACAGACCCGTCCCCCCAGCACTGTACCCCTGTGTTATACAGTGACAGACCCGTCCCCACCAGTACTGTACCCCAGTGTTATACAGTGACAGACACGTCCCCACCAGTACTGTACCACAGTGTTATACAGAGACAGGCCAATCCCCACCAGTACTGTACCCCAGTGTTATACAGTGACAGACCCGTCCCCACCAGTACTGCACCCCAGTGTTATACAACGACAGACCCGTCCCCACCAGTACTGTACTTCAATGTTATACATCGACAGACCCGTCCCCACCAGTACTATACCCCAGAGTTATACAGTGACAGACCCGCCCCCACCAGTACTGTCCACCAGTGTTATACAGTGACAGACCTGTCCCCACCAGTACTGTAACCCAGTGTTATACAGTGACAGACCTGTCCCCACCAGTACTGTACCTCAGTGTTATACAGTGACAGACACGTCCCCACCAGTACTGTACCCCAGTGTTATACAGTGACAGACCCGTCCCCACCAGTACTGTACCCCAGTGTTCTACACTGACAGACCCGTCCCCACCAGTACTGTACCCCAGTGTTATACAGTGACAGACCCGCCCCCACCAGTACTGTACCCCAGTGTTATACAGTGACAGACCCGTCCCCACCAGTACTGTACCCCAGTGTTATACAGCGACAGACCCGTCCCCACCAGTACTGTACCCCAGTGTTATACAGTGACAGACCCATCCCCACCAGTACTGTACCCCAGTGTTATACAGCGACAGACCCGTCCCCACCAGTACTGTACCCCAGTGTTATACAGTGACAGACCCATCCCCACCAGTACTGTACCCCAGTGTTACAGTGACAGACCCATCCCCACCAGTACTGTACCCCAGTGTTATACAGTGACAGACCCATCCCCACCAGTACTGTACCCCAGTGTTATACAGTGACAGACCCGTCCCCACCAGTACTGTACCCCAGTGTTATACAGTGACAGACCCGTCCCCACCAGTACTGTACCCCAGTGTTATACAGTGACAGACCCGTCCCCACCAGTACTGTACCCCAGTGTTATACACTGACAGACCCGTCCCCACCAGTACTGTACCCCAGTGTTATACAGTGGCAGACCCATCCCCACCAGTACTGTACCCCAGGGTTATACAGTGACAGACCCATCCCCACCAGTACTGTACCCAGTGTTATACAGTGACAGACCCGTCCCCACCAGTACTGTACTCCAGTGTTATACAGTGACAGACCCGTCCCCACCAGTACTGTACCCCAGTGTTATACAGTGACAGACCCATCCCCACCAGTACTGTACCCCAGTGTTATACATCAACACACCCATCCCCACCAGTACTGTGTCCCAGTGTTATACAGTGACTGACCCGTCCCCACCAGTACTGTACCCCAATGTTGTACATCGACACACCCGTCCCCACCAGTACTGTACCCCAGTGTTATACAGTGACAGACATGTCCCCACCAGTACTGTACCCCAGTGTTATACAGTGACAGACACGTCCCCACCAGTACTGTACCCCAGTGTTATACAGTGACAGACCCATCCCCACCAGTACTGTAACCCAGTGTTATACAGTGCCAGACCAATCCCCACCAGTACTGTACCCCAGTGTTATACAGTGACAGACCCATCCCCACCAGTACTGTACCCCAGTGTTATACAGTGACAGACCCATCCCCACCAGTACTGTACCCCAGTGTTATACAGTGACAGACCCGCCCCCACAAGTACTGTACCCCAGTGTTATACATCGACACACCCGTCCCCACCAGCACTGTACCCCAGTGTTATACAGTGACAGACACGTCCCCACCAGTACTGTACCCCAGTGTTATACAGAGACAGACCCGTCCCCACCAGTACTGTACCCCAGTGTTATACAGCGACAGTCCCGTCCCCACCAGTACAGTACCCCAGTGTTATACAGTGACAGACCCGTCCCCACCAGTACTGTGCCCCAGTGTTATACAGCGACAGACCCGACCCCACCAGTACTGTACGCCAGTGTTATACAGTGACAGGCCCGTCCCCACCAGTACTGTACCCCAGTGTTATACAGTGACAGGCCCGTCCCCACCAGTACTGTACCCCAGTGTTATACAGTGACAGACCCGTCCCCACCAGTACTGTCCCCCAGTGTTATACAGTGACAGACCCGTCCCCACCAGTACTGTACCCCAGTGTTATACAGTGACAGACCCATCCCCACCAGTACTGTACCCCAGTGTTATACAGTGACAGACCCGACCCCACCAGTACTGTACCCCAGTGTTATATAGTGACAGACCCGTCCCCACCAGTACTGTACCCCAGTGTTATACAGTGACAGACCCGTCGCCACCAGTACTGTACCCCAGTGTTATACAGTGACAGACCCGTCCCCACCAGTACTGTACCCCAGTGTTATACAGTGACAGACCCGTCCCCACCAGTACTGTACCCCAGTGTTATACAGAGACAGACCCGTCCCCACCAGTACTGTACCCCATTGTTATACAGTGACAGACCCATCCCCACCAGTACTGTACCCCAGTGTTATACAGTGATAGACCCGTCCCCACCAGTACTGTACCCCAGTGTTATACAGTGACAGACCCGGCCCCACCAGTACTGTACCCCAGTGTTATACAGTGACAGACCCATCCCCACCAGTACTGTACCCCAGTGTTATACAGTGACAGACCCATCCCCACCAGTACTGTACCCCAATGTTATACAGTGACAGACCCGTCTCCACCAGAACTGTACTCTAGTGTTATACAGAGACAGACCCATCCCCAGCAATACTGTACCCCAGTGTTATACAGTGACAGACCCATCCCCACCAGTACTGTACCCCAGTGTTATACAGTGACAGACCCGTCCCCACCAGTACTGTACCCCAGTGTTATACAGAGACAGACCCATCCCCACCAGTACTGTATCCCAGTGTCATACAGTGAAAGGCCCGTCCCCACCAGTACTGTACCCCAGTGTTATACAGTGACAGACCCATCCCCACCAGTACTGTACCCCAGTGTTATACAGTGACAGACCCATCCCCACCAGTACTGTACCCCAGTGTTATACAGTGATAGACCCGCCCCCACCAGTACTGTACCCCAGTGTTATACAGTAATAGACCCGTCCCCACCAGTACTGTACCCCAGTGTTATACAGCGACAGACCCGTCCCCACCAGTACTGTACCCCAGTGTTATACAGTGACAGACCCATCCCCACCAGTACTGTACCCCAGTGTTATACAGTGACAGACCCGTCCCCACCAGTACTGTACCCCAGTGTTATACAGTGACAGACCCATCCCCACCAGTACTGTACCCCAGTGTTATACAGTGATAGACCCGCCCCCACCAGTACTGTACCCCAGTGTTATACAGTAATAGACCCGTCCCCACCAGTACTGTACCCCAGTGTTATACAGCGACAGACCCGTCCCCACCAGTACTGTACCCCAGTGTTATACAGTGACAGACCCATCCCCACCAGTACTGTACCCCAGAGATATACATCGACAGACCCGTCCCCACCAGTACTGTCCCCCAGTGTTATACACTGACAGACCCGTCCCCACCAGTACTGTCCCCCAGTGTTATACAGTGACAGACCCGTCCACACCAGTACTGTACCCCAGTGTTATACATCGACAGACCCGTCCCCACCAGTACTGTCCCCCAGTGTTATACACTGACAGACCCGTCCCCACCAGTACTGTCCCCCAGTGTTATACAGTGACAGACCCGTCCACACCAGTACTGTACCCCAGTGTTATACAGTGACAGACCAGTCCCCACCAGTACTGTACCCCAGTGTTATACAGTGACAGACCCGTCCCCACCAGTACTGTACCCCAGTGTTATACAGTGACAGTCCCATCCCCACCAGTACTGTACCCCAGTGTTATACAGTGACAGACACTTCCCGACCAGTACTGTACCCCAGTGTTAGACAGTGACAGACCCCGTCCACACCAGTACTGTACCCCAGTGTTATACAGTGACAGACCAGTCCCCACCAGTACTGTACCCCAGTGTTATACAGTGACAGACACGTCATCACCAGTACTGTACCCCAGTGTTATACAGTGTCAGACCCCTCCCCACCAGTACTGTACCCCAGTGTTATACAGTGACAGACCCATCCCCACCAGTACTGTACCCCGGTGTTATACAGTGACAGACCCGTCCCCACCACTACTGTACCCCAGTGTTATACAGTGACAGACCCGCCCCCACCAGTACTGTACCCCAGTGTTATACAGTGACAGACCCGTCCCCACCACTACTGTACCCCAGTGTTATACAGCGACAGACCCATCCCCACCAGTACTGTACCCCAGTGATATACAGTGACAGACCCGTCCCCACCAGTACTGTACCCCAGTGTTATACAGTGACAGACCCGTCCCCACCACTACTGTACCCCAGTGTTATACAGTGACAGACCCGTCCCCACCAGTACTGTATCCCAGTGATATACAGTGACAGACCCGTCCCCACCAGTACTGTACCCCAGTGTTATACAGTGACAGACACGTCCCCACCAGTACTGTATCCCAGTGATATACAGTGACAGACCCGTCCCCACCAGTACTGTACCCCAGTGATATACAGTGACAGACCCGTCCCCACCAGTACTGTACCCCAGTGTTATACAGTGACAGACCCGTCCCCACCAGTACTGTACCCCAGTGTTATACAGTGACAGACCCATCCCCACCAGTACTGTACCCCAGTGTTATACAGTGACAGACACGTCTCCACCAGTACTGTACCCCAGTGTTATACAGTGACAGACCCATCCCCACCACTACTGTACCCCAGTGTTGTACAGTGACAGACACGTCCCCACCGGTACTGTATCCCAGTGTTATACAGTGACAGACCCATCCCCACCAGTACTGTACCCCAGTGTTGTACAGTGACAGACAAGTCCCCACCAGTACTGTACCCCAGTGTTATACAGTGACAGACCCGTCCCCACCAGTACTGTACCCCAGTGTTATACAGCGACAGACCCGTCCCCACCAGTACTGTACCCCAGTGTTATACAGTGACAGACACGTCCCCACCAGTACTGTACCCCAGTGATATACAGTGACAGACCTGTCCACACCAGTACTGTACCCCAGTGTTATACAGTGACAGACACGTCCCCACCAGTACTGTACCCCAGTGTTATACAGTGTCAGACCCCTCCCCACCAGTACTGTACCCCAGTGTTATACAGTGACAGACCCGTCCCCACCAGTACTGTACCCCAGTGTTATACAGTGACAGACCCGTCCCCACCAGTACTGTATCCCAGTGTTATACAGTGGCAGACACGTCCCCACCAGTACTGTACACCAGTGTAATACAGCGACAGAACCGTCCCCACCAGTACTGTACCCCAGTGTTATACACGGACAGACCTGTCCCCACCAGTACTGTACCCCAGTGTTATACAGTGACAGACCCGTCCCCACCAGTACTGTACCCCAGTGTTATACACGGACAGACCTGTCCCCACCAGTACTGTACCCCAATGTTATACAGCGACAGACCCGTCCCCACCAGTACTGTACCCCAGTGTTATACAGTGACAGACCCATCCCCACCAGTGCTGTACCCCAGTGTTATACAGTTACAGACCCATCCCCACCAGTACTGTACCCCAGTGTTATACAGTGACAGACCCATCCCCACCAGTACTGTACCCCAGTGTTATACAGAGACAGACACGTCCCCACCAGTACTGTACCCCAGTGTTATACAGTGACAGACCCGTCCCCACCAGTACTGTCCCCCAGTGTTATACAGCGACAGACCCATCCCCACCAGTACTGTACCCCAGTGTTATACAGTGACAGACACGTCCCCACCAGTACTGTACCCCAGTGTTATACAGTGACAGACACGTCCCCACCGGTACTGTACCCCAGTGTTACACAGTGACAGACCCGTCCCCACCAGTACTGTACCCCAGTGTTATACAGCGACAGACCCGGCCCCACCAGTACTGTACCCCAGTGTTATACAGTGACAGACCCAACCCCACCAGTACTGTACCCCAGTGTTATACAGTGACAGACCCGTCCCCACCAGTACTGTACCCCAGTGTTATACAGTGACAGACCCGTCCCCACCAGTACTGTACCCCAGTGTTACACAGTGACAGACCCGTCCCCACCAGTACTGCACCCCAGTGTTATACAGTGACAGACCCGTCCCCACCAGTACTGTACCCCAGTGTTATACAGTGACAGACCCGTCGCCACCAGTACTGTACCCCAGTGTTATACAGTGACAGTCCCGTCCCCACCAGTACTGTACCCCAGTGTTATATAGTGACAGACCCGTCCCCACCAGTACTGTACCCCAGTGTTATACAGTGACAGACCCGTCCCCACCAGTACTGTACGCCATTGTTATACAGTGACAGACCCATCCCCACCAGTACGGTACCCCAGTGTTATACAGTGACAGACCCGTCCCCACCAGTACTGTACCCCAGTGTTATACAGTGACAGACCCGTCCCCACCAGTACTGTACCCCAGTGTTATACAGTGACAGACCCGTCCCCACCAGTACTGTACCCAGTGTTATACAGTGACAGACCCGTCCCCACTAGTACTGTACCCAGTGTTATACAGTGACAGACCCGTCCCCACCAGTACTGTACCCAGTGTTATACAGTGACAGACCCGTCCCCACCAGTACTGTACCCCAGTGTTATACAGTGACAGACCCGTCCCCACCAGTACTGTACCCCAGTGTTATACAGTGACAGACCCGTCCCCACCAGTACTGTATCCCAGTTTTATACAGTGATAGACCCATCCCCACCAGTAATGTACCCCAGTTTTATACAGTGACAGACCCGTCCCCACCAGTACTGTGCACCAGTGTTATACAGTGACAGACACGTCCCCACCAGTACTGTACACCAATGTAATACAGCGACAGACCCGTCCCCACCAGTACTGTACCCCAGTGTTATACGGTTACAGACCAATCCCCACCAGTACTGTACCCCAGTGTTATACAGTGACAGACCCATCCCCACCAGTACGGTACCCCAGTGTTATACAGTGACAGACCCGTCCCCACCAGTACTGTACCCCAGTGTTATACAGTGACAGACCCGTCCCCACCAGTACTGTAAGCCAGTGTTATACAGTGACAGACCCGTCCCCACCAGTACTGTACCCCAGTGTTATACAGTGACAGACCCGTCCCCACCAGTACTGTACCCCAGTGTTACACAGTGACAGACCCATCCCCACCAGTACTGTACCCCAGTGTTATACAGTGACAGACCCATCCCCACCAGTACTGTATCTCAGTGTTATACAGTGACAGACACATCCCCACCAGTACTGTACCCCAGTGTTATGCAGTGACAGACCCGTCCCCACCAGTACTGTACCCCAGTGTTATACAGTGATAGACCCGCCCACACCAGTACTGTACCCCAGCGTTATAGTGACAGACCCGCCCCCACCAGTACTGTACCCCAGTGTTATACAGTAACAGACCCGTCCCCACCAGTACTGTACCCCAGTGTTATACAGTGACAGACCCGTCCCCACCAGTACTGTACCCCAGTGTTATACAGTGACAGACCCGTCCCCACCAGTACTGTACCCCAGTGTTATACAGTGACAGACGCGTCCCCACCAGTACTGTACCCCAGTGTTATACAGTGACAGACCCGTCCCCACCAGTACTGTACCACAGTGTTATACAGTAACACACCCGTCCCCACCAGTACTGTACCCCAGTGTTATACAGTGACAGACCCGACCTCACCAGTACTGTACCCCAGTGTTATACAGTGACAGACCCGTCCCCACCAGTACTGTACCCCAGTGTTACACAGTGACAGACCCGTCCCCACCAGTACTGTACCCCAGTGTTATACAGTGACAGACCCTCCCCACCAGTACTGTACCCCAGTGTTATACAGTGACAGACCCATCCCCACCAGTTCTGTACCCCAGTGTTATACAGTGACAGACCCATCCCCACCAGTACGGTACCCCAGTGTTATACAGTGACAGACCCGTCCCCACCAGTACTGTACCCCAGTGTTATACAGTGACAGACCCGTCCCCACCAGTACTGTAAGCCAGTGTTATACAGTGACAGACCCGTCCCCACCAGTACTGTACCCCAGTGTTACAAAGTGACAGACCCATCCCCACCAGTACTGTACCCCAGTGTTATACAGTGACAGACCCGTCCCCACCAGTACTGTATCTCAGTGTTATGCAGTGACAGACACATCCCCACCAGTACTGTACCCCAGTGTTATGCAGTGACAGACGCGTCCCCACCAGTACTGTACCCCAGTGTTATACAGTGATAGACCCGCCCACACCAGTACTGTACCCCAGCATTATAGTGACAGACCCGCCCCCACCAGTACTGTACCCCAGTGTTATACAGTAACAGACCCGTCCCCACCAGTACTGTACCCCAGTGTTATACAGTGACAGACCCATCCCCACCAGTACTGTACCCCAGTGTTATACAGTGACAGACCCGTCCCCACCAGTACTGTACCCCAGTGTTATACAGTGACAGACGCGTCCCCACCAGTACTGTACCCCAGTGTTATACAGTGACAGACCCGTCCCCACCAGTACTGTACCACAGGGTTATACAGTAACACACCCGTCCCCACCAGTACTGTACCCCAGTGTTATACAGTGACAGACCCTACCTCACCAGTACTGTACCCCAGTGTTATTCAGTGACAGACCCGTCCCCACCAGTACTGTACCCCAGTGTTATACAGTGACAGACCCGTCCCCACCAGTACTGTACCCCAGTGTTACACATTGACAGACCCGTCCCCACCAGTACTGTACCCCAGTGTTATACAGTGACAGACCCGTCCCCACCAGTACTGTACCCCAGTGTTACACAGTGACAGACCCGTCCCCACCAGTACTGTACCCCAGTGTTATACAGTGACAGACCCGTCCCCACCAGTACTGTACCCCAGTGTTATACAGTGACAGACCCGTCCCCACCAGCACTGTACCCCAGTGTTATACAGCGACAGACCCGTCCCCACCAGTACTGTACCCCAGTGATATACAGTAGCTGACCCGTCCCCACCAGCACTGTACCCCAGTGTTATACAGCGACAGACCCGTTCCCACCAGTACTGTACCCCAGTGTTATACAGTGACAGACCCATCCCCACCAGTACTGTACCCCAGTGTTATACAGTGACAGACCCGTCCCCACCAGTACTGTACCCCAGTGTTATACAGTGACAGACCCGTCCCCACCAGTACTGTACCTCAGTGTTATACAGTGACAGGCCCGTCCCCACCAGTACTGTACCCCAGTGTTATACAGTGACAGACCCGTCCCCACCAGTACTGTACCCCAGTGTTATACAGTGACAGGCCCGTCCCCACCAGTACTGTACCCCAGTTTTATAAAGTGACAGACCCGTCCCCACCAGTACTGTACCCCAGTGTTATACAGTGACAGACCCGTCCCCACCAGTACTGTATCCCAGTGTTATACAGTGACAGACCCGTTCCCACCAGTACTGTACCCCAGTGTTATACAGTGACGGACCCGTCCACACCAGTACTGTACCCCAGTGTTATACAGTGACAGACCCGTCCCCACCAGTACTGTACCCCAGTGTTATACAGTGACAGACCCGTCCCCACCAGTACTGTACCCCAGTGTTATACAGTGACAGACCCGTCCCCACCAGTACTGTACCCCAGTGTTATACAGTGACAGACCCGTCCCCACCAGTACTGTACCTCAGTGTTATACAGTGACAGGCCCGTCCCCACCAGTACTGTACCCCAGTGTTATACAGTGACAGACCCATCCCCACCAGTACTGTACCCCAGTGTTATACAGTGACAGGCCCGTCCCCACCAGTACTGTACCCCAGTTTTATAAAGTGACAGACCCGTCCCCACCAGTACTGTACCCCAGTGTTATACAGTGACAGACCCGTCCCCACCAGTACTGTATCCCAGTGTTATACAGTGACAGACCCGCCCCCAGCAATTCTGTACGCCCTCTGTACCCTCTGCCCTCTGTGCCCTTCGCCCTCTGTGCCCTTCGCCCTCTGTGCCCTTCTCCCTCTGTGCCCTCCGCCCCCTGTGCCCTCCGCCCCCTGTGCCCTCCGCCCCCTGTGCCCTCCGCCCCCTGTGCCCTCCGCCCCCTGTGCCCTCCGCCCCCTGTGCCCTCCGCCCCCTGTGCCCTCCGCCCCCTGTGCCCTCCGCCCCCTGTGCCCTCCGCCCCCTGTGCCCTCCGCCCCCTGTGCCCTCCGCCCCCTGTGCCCTCCGCCCCCTGTGCCCTCCGCCCCCCTGTGCCCTCCGCCCCCTGTGCCCTCCGCCCCCTGTGCCCTCCGCCCCCTGTGCCCTCCGCCCCCTGTGCCCTCCGCCCCCTGTGCCCTCCGCCCCCTGTGCCCTCCGCCCCCTGTGCCCTCCGCCCCCTGTGCCCTCCGCCCCCTGTGCCCTCCGCCCCCTGTGCCCTCCGCCCCCTGTGCCCTCCGCCCCCTGTGCCCTCCGCCCCCTGTGCCCTCCGCCCCCGTGCCCTCCACCCCCTGTGCCCTCCGCCCCCTGTGCCCTCCGCCCCGTGCCCTCCGCCCCCTGTGCCCTCCGCCCCCCGAGCCCTCCGCCCCCTGCGCCCTCCGCCCCCTGCGCCCTCCGCCCCCTGCGCCCTCCGCCCCCTGCGCCCTCCGCCCCCTGCGCCCTCCGCCCCTGCGCCCTCCGCCCCTGCGCCCTCCGCCCCCTGCGCCCTCCGCCCCCTGCGCCCTCCTCCCCCGTGCCCTCCGCCCCCCCGTGCACTCCGCCCCCCCCGTGCCCTCCGCCCCCCCGTGCCCTCCGCCCCCCCTGTGCCCTCCGCCCCCCCTGTGCCCTCCGCCCCCCCAGTGCCCTCCGCCCCCCCAGTGCCCTCCGCCCCCCCCCGTGCCCTCCGCCCCCCCCGTGCCCTCCGCCCCCCGTGCCCTCCGACCCCCCGTGCCCTCCGCCCCCCCCCCCGTGCCCTCCGCCCCCCCCGTGCCCTCCGCCTCCCCCGTGCCCTCCGCCCCCCCGGTGCCCTCCGCCCCCCCGGTGCCCTCCGCCCCCCGGTGCCCTCCGCCCCCCCTGTACCGCCCTCTGTGTAACACTGGCGTACTGTTGCGGATGGGTCTGTTAGTGAGGGAGTTCCACGATGTTGCCCCAGCGACAGTGAACCTCCACCTCCGGGACTGCAGCGGTTCCAGCTGGTGGGTCACCCCCACCTTCTGAATGGCAACTGGGATGGGCAGTAAATGCCGGTCTGACCAGCCATGCCCATGTCCCGTAAATACATTCAGTCAAAGTTTCGACCGAAGACTTATTACAATAATCTTTATTACTGTCACAAGTAAACTGACATTAACACTGCAATGAGGTTGCTGGGAAAATCCCCTAGTCGCCACATTCCGGCACCTGTTCGGGTCACAGAGGGAGAATTCAGAATGTCTAATTCACCAACAGCACATCTTTCGGGACTTGTGGGAGGAAACCGGAGCACCCGGAGGAAACCCACGCAGACACGGGGAGAACGTGCAGACTCCACACAGACAGTGACCAAAGCCGGGAATCGAACCTGGGACCCTGGCGCTATGTAGCAACAGTGCTAACCACTGGGTTACCGTGCCACCCATATTTGTCCGGGTAAAACCCCCACGGATTCGCAGGGTGTTTTTGCAACGGGAAAGGCAGTCGGGGGTCTGGCTTATTTTCGTATTGGGCAGCAGATATTGAGAGGGTGTGGGGGTGGTATCGGGGACGGAGTCTGGGTCGGTGGGTGGAGGGGGGTGGGTGGACGGGGGTCCCCGCGGAGGCTCCAGTTTGAGAGGGTGCAGGGGGTGGTATCGGGGACGGAGCCTGGGTCGGTGGGTGGATGGAGGGGGGTGGGTGGAGGGGGGTCCCCGCGGAGGCTCCAGTTTGAGAGGGTGCAGGGGGTGGTATCGGGGACGGAGTCTGGGTCGGTGGGTGGATGGAGGGGGGTGGGTGGAGGGGGTGGGTGGAGCGGGGTCCCCGCGGAGGCTCCAGTTTGAGAGGGTGCAGGGGGTGGTATCGGGGACGGAGTCTGGGTCGGTGGGTGGATGGAGGGGGGTCCCCGCGGAGGCTCCAGTTTGAGAGGGTGCAGGGGGTGGTATCGGGGACGGAGTCTGGGTCGGTGGGTGGATGGAGGGGGGTGGGTGGATGGAGGGGGGTCCCCGCGGAGGCTCCAGTTTGAGAGTGTGCAGGGGGTGGTATCGGGGACGGAGTCTGGGTCGGTGGGTGGAGGGGGGTGGGTGGACGGGGGTCCCCGCGGAGGCTCCAGTTTGAGAGTGTGCAGGGGGTGGTATCGGGGACGGAGTCTGGGTCGGTGGGTGGATGGAGGGGGGTGGGTGGATGGAGGGGGGTGGGTGGAGCGGGGTCCCCGCGGAGGCTCCAGTTTGAGAGGGTGCAGGGGGTGGTATCGGGGACGGAGTCTGGGTCGGTGGGTGGATGGAGGGGGGTCCCCGCGGAGGCTCCAGTTTGAGAGGGTGCAGGGGGTGGTATCGGGGACGGAGTCTGGGTCGGTGGGTGGAGGGGGGTGGGTGGACGGGGGTCCCCGCGGAGGCTCCAGTTTGAGAGGGTGCAGGGGGTGGTATCGGGGACGGAGTCTGGGTCGGTGGGTGGATGGAGGGGGGTGGGTGGAGGGGGTGGGTGGAGCGGGGTCCCCGCGGAGGCTCCAGTTTGAGAGGGTGCAGGGGGTGGTATCGGGGACGGAGTCTGGGTCGGTGGGTGGATGGAGGGGGGTCCCCGCGGAGGCTCCAGTTTGAGAGGGTGCAGGGGGTGGTATCGGGGACGGAGTCTGGGTCGGTGGGTGGATGGAGGGGGGTGGGTGGATGGAGGGGGGTCCCCGCGGAGGCTCCAGTTTGAGAGGGTGCAGGGGGTGGTATCGGGGACGGAGTCTGGGTCGGTGGGTGGATGGAGGGGGGTGGGTGGAGGGGGGTGGGTGGATGGAGGGGGGTCCCCGCGGAGGCTCCAGTTTGAGAGGGTGCAGGGGGTGGTATCGGGGACGGAGTCTGGGTCGGTGGGTGGATGGAGGGGGGTGGGTGGAGGGGGGTGGGTGGATGGAGGGGGGTCCCCGCGGAGGCTCCAGTTTGAGAGGGTGCAGGGGGTGGTATCGGGGACGGAGTCTGGGTCGGTGGGTGGATGGAGGGGGGTGGGTGGATGGAGGGGGGTCCCCGCGGAGGCTCCAGTTTGAGAGTGTGCAGGGGGTGGTATCGGGGACGGAGTCTGGGTCGGTGGGTGGATGGAGGGGGGTGGGTGGAGGGGGGTGGGTGGATGGAGGGGGGTCCCCGCGGAGGCTCCAGTTTGAGAGGGTGCAGGGGGTGGTATCGGGGACGGAGTCTGGGTCGGTGGGTGGATGGAGGGGGGTGGGTGGAGGGGGGTGGGTGGACGGGGGTCCCCGCGGAGGCTCCAGTTTGAGAGGGTGCAGGGGGTGGTATCGGGGACGGAGTCTGGGTCGGTGGGTGGATGGAAGGGGGTGGGTGGAGGGGGGTGGGTGGATGGAGGGGGGTCCCCGCGGAGGCTCCAGTTTGAGAGGGTGCATCCATTCATGTGATGTTGGCTGTGCCAACAATTATTGCCCAACCCTGAGGGCGTTAAGAGTCGACCACATTGCTGTGGGTCTGGAGTCACGTGTAGGCCAGGCCGGGTAAGGGCGGCAGATTTCCTTCCCGAAAGGACATTAGTGAACCAGGGGGGATTTTATTAAAATCAACAATGGTCATTCAACTTTTAATTCCAGATTTTTGCGGAATTGTGCAGTGGGGGGATTCGAACCCGGGACCCCAGAGCGGGTCTCTGGGTCTCTGGTTTACTAATCCAGTGACAATACCTCTGTGCCGTTGCCTCCTCCGCAGAAGCTTGAGTTTGGAAACCTTGGTTAAAAAGAACAAAGGAAAGTACGGCACAGGAACAGGCCCTTCGGCCCTCCCAGCCCGTGCCGACCATGCTGCCCTAACTAAAAAAACAAAACCTTCTGCCCTCAGTCGGTCCGTCTCCCTCTATTTCCTCCCAATTCATGCACCTGTCCAGATGCCTCTTAAACATTGCTAATGTGCTGCTTCCCCCACATCCTCTGGCAGCGCGTTCCAGGCACCCACCACTCTCTGTGTGAAAAACTTTCCCCGCACATCTCCCTTAAACTTTCCCCCTCTCACCTTGAACCTGTGCCCCTTGTAATTGACACTTCCACCCTGGGAAAAAGCCTCTGACTATCCACCCCTGTCTCTGCCTCTCAGAATTCTGTCGACCTCCATCAGGTCTCCCCTCAGCCTCCGTCTTTCCAGTGAAAACAATCCTAGTTTATCCAACCTCTCCTCGTAGCCAACACGCTCGAGACCAGGCAACATCCTGGTGAGCCTTCTTTGCGCTCTCTCCAAAGCTTCCATGTCCTTCTGGTAATGTGGTGCCCAGAACTGCCCGCAACACTCCAAATGCGGCCTAACCAAGGTTTTATACAGCTGCAGCATTATTCCCCAACTCCTGTACTCAATGCCCCGGCTGATGAAGGCACGCGTGCCACACGCCTTCTTGATCACCTTGCCCACCTGTGTTGGCACTTTAGGGAACTGTGGACCTGCACGCCCAGATCCCTCTGTGTGTTAATGTTCCTCAGGGTTCTGCCATTCACAGTGTAATTCATACCGAGATTAGATCCTCCAAAATGCATCACCTCACATTATCCCGATTAAGCTCCATCTGCCATTTCTGTGACCAAGTCTCCAATCTATCTATATCCTGTTGTATCCTCTGACAAACCTCGGCACGATCAGCAACTTCGCCAATCTTCGTGTCATCCCCAAACTTACTAATCAGACCACCCACATTTTCTTCCAGATCACTTATATATACTACAAACAACAGAGGTCCCAGCACTGATCCCTGAGGTGTTTTAAAAGACATTAAAGTGGATTGGTCTCCTGGGCCAAAAGACCACAAGACACAGGAGCAGAATTAGGCCACTCGGCCCATCGAGTCTGCTCCGCCATTCAATCATGGCTGATATTTTCTCATCCCCATTCTCCTGCCTTGTCCCCATAACCCCTGACCCCCTTATTAATCAAGAACCTATCTATCTCTGTCTTAAAGACACTCAGTGATTTGGCCTCCACAGCCTTCCACGGCAAAGAGTTCCACAGATTCACCCCCCTCTGGCTGACGAAATTCCTCCTCATCTCAGTTTGAAAGGATCGTCCCTTTAATCTGAGATTCTGTCCTCGGGTTCTAGTTTTTCCTACAAGTGGAAACATCCTCTCCACGTCCACTCTATCCCGGCCTCGCAGTATCCTGTTAATTTCAATAAGATCCCCCTCATCCTTCTAAACTCCAACAAGTACAGACCCAGAGTCCTCATCCGTTCCTCATACGACAAGTTCTTCATTCCAGGGATCATTCTTGTGAACCCCCTCTGGACCCTTTCCAAGGCCAGCACATCCTTCCTTAGATACGGGGCCCAAACTGCTCACAATACTCCAAATGGGAACTGGATGGGATTTACCCCAGAATACTGAGGGAAGCAAGGGAGGAAATTGCTGGGGCCTTGACTGACATCTTTGTATCCTCATTGGCTACAGGTGAGACCCCAGAGGACTGGAGAATAGATAATGTGGTGCCATGTTTAAGAAAGGTAGCAGGGATAATCCTGGAAACTATAGGCCGGTGAGCCTCACGTCGGTAGTTGGTAAATTATTGGAGAGAATTCTCAGGGACAGGATTTATACCCATTTGGAAACAAATGGAATCATTAGCGATAGACAGCATGGTTTGTGAAGGGGAGGTCGTGCTTCACTAACTTGATCGAGTTTTTTGAGGTGGTGACAAAGATGATCGATGAAGGGAGGGCGGTGGATGTTGTTTACGCGGACTTACAAGGTGCCTCATGGCCGACTGGTACACAAGGTGACGTCACACGGGATCAGGGGTGAGGCACTAAGTTGGATACAGAACTGGCTCGGTCACAGAAGACAGAGGGTAGCAGTAGGAGGGTGTTTTTCTGAATGGAAGGTTGTGACTAGTGGTGTTCCGCAGGGATCGGTGCTGGGGCCTCTGTTGTTTGTACATAAACGATTTGGAGGAAAATGTAGCTGGTCTGATTAGTAAGTTCGCGGGTGAAACCAAGGCTGGTGGAGTGGCAGATAGTGTTGAGGATTGTCAGAGGATACAGCAGGACAGAGATAGGGTGGAGACAAATGGCAAATGGAGTTTAATCCGAACAAATGTGAGATGATGCATTGTGGTCGGTCTAACAGAGAGGGGAAATATACCGTAAATGGTAAAACCCTTTGGAATATGGAAAGTCAGAGAGATCTGGGTCTGCAGGTCCACAGATCTTTGAAGGTGGCAACACAAGTGGACAAGGTCGTCGCGAAAGCAGACGGAATGCTTGTCTTCATTGGACGGGGCACTGAGTATAAAAACTGGCAAGTCAGGCTGCAGTTGTATAGAACCTTGGTAAGGCCGCACTTGGAATATTGCGCACAATTCTGGTCGCCACACTACCCGAAGGATGTGGAGGCTTTGGAGAGGGTGCAGAGGAGGTTTACCAGGATGTTGCCTGGTCTGGAGGGTGTTAGCTATGTGGAGAGGCTGAATACACTCGGACTGTTTTCATTAGAAAGACGGAGGTTGAGGGGTGACCTGACAGAGGTCTACAGGATTATGAGGGGCATGGATAGAGTGGATGGGCAGGCACTCTTTCCCAGGGTGGAGGGTCAGTCACCAGGGGGGCAGAGGTTTAAGGTCCGTGGGGCAAAGTTTAGAGGAGATGTGTGAGGCAGGTTTTTTACACAGAGGGCGGTGAGTGTCTGGAACGCGTTGCCAGGGGAGGTGGTGGAAGCAGATACATTAACGGCGTTCAAAAGGCATCTTGACAAACACATGGACAGGACGGGTATAGAGGGATACGGCACAAGGAAGTGCTGAGGGTTTTGGCCAAGGTTGGCATCATGGTCGGTGCAGGCTTGGAGGGTCGAAGGGCCTGTTCCTGTGCTGTCTTGTTCTTTGTTCTTTGTATGTCCGTTGGTTCTAGAATTCTCCATCAAGGGAAACAATTTTATCCTGTCCAACTTATTCCTTCCCCTCATAATTTTGTACACCGCAATTAAGTCACCCCTCAGCTTTCTTTGTTCCAGGGAAAATGACCCCAACCTGTCCAATCTCTCCACGTAGCTGCCCTTTTCCAGCCCTGGCAACATTCCTGCAAACGTCCTCTGCACTCTCTCCGGAGCAATAACGTCCTTCCTGTATTTTGTGCATTAACACTGGTGAAGTTTGGGCAGGAAGGTCTGAGCTGTTCGTTTGATGTTGGTAGGGGGTATGCCTGGTTTTAATCTGTCTCTAACCCTCTCGCCTCTTTTCTCTTACAGGAAATCTGCTCAAATCCACAGTTTTTCATTGAAGGAGCGACACGCACTGACATCTGCCAGGGAGCCCTTGGTATGTACAGGGGTCTTCTCCTCAGGGTCGTATGGCATTAAGCTGCCCCTCTGGCAAGGGCATTGTGTTTCTATTGGACCGGTTCGAAGGACAGACTGTCGGGATGTGCGGGGTGGGCGGGGGGGGGGGGCATCATAGAGCAATAGGGTCACGGGGTCAGAGCAGCAAGTCCATCCTGACCCTGGGAGTAGACAAGGACACAGATAGTCAGTGTGTGCTCCCACTGGAGGCTGTTTAGGGGGCTCACAGCTGGATCTGGGGACAGTCTGGGCATATAGAGCTCCATCTAGTGACTATGTGTAAAGGTTAGGAGGTATTTTTAGTACGTGTGTTAAGTGCAGTGGGAGTGTTTAGGGACTGCGTTTAGGGGCATTGCTGTGTTTATGAATGAAAATTGCTTATTGTCACAAGTAGGCTTCAAATGACGTTACTGTGAAAAGCCCCTAGTCGCCACATTCCGGCGCCTGTTCGGGGAGGCCGGTACGGGAATTGAACCGTGCTGCTGGCCTGCCTTGGTCTGCTTTCAAAGCCAGCTCTTTAGCCCTGTGCTAAACAGCCCCTGCTAGGGACTGCATTGAGGGCATTGCTGTGTTTAGGGGCTGTGTGTAGGGACATTGCTGTGTTTAGGGACTGCGTTTAGGGGCATTGCTGTGTTTAGGAACAGCATTTGGGGGATTGCGTTTTGGGCATTCTTGCGTTTTGCGAATGTGATTACTATCATTGCTGTGTTTAAGAACAGCGTTTAGGAGCATTGCTATGCTTAAGGACTGCATTTAGGGCATTGCTGTGTTTAGGGGCTGCATTTAGCAGCATTGCTTTGTTTAGGGACTGTGTTTAGGGGAATTGATGTGTTGAGGGACTGTGTTTAAAGGCATTGCTGTGTTTGGGGACTGCAGTTAGGGTCATTTCTGTGTTCAGGGGCATTGCTGTGTTTAAGGACAGCACCTAGGGGCATTGCTGCGTTTAAGGACTGTGTTTGGGGCATTGCTGTGTTTAAGGACTGCACATGGATGGGGCATTGCTGTGTTTAGGGACAGGAGTTAGGGCATTGTAGTGTTTAGAGGCTGTGTTTAGAGGCTGCTGTGTTTTGGGACTGCATTTAGCAGCATTGCTGTGTTTAGGGACTGCGTTTAGGGGCATTGCTGTGTTTAGGGACTGCGTTTAGGGGCATTGCTGTGTTTAGGAACAGCATTTGGGGGAATGCGGTGTTTCAAGACTGTGGTTATCTAGAAGATAGGAGCAGGAGGAGGCCTTTCGGCCCTTCGAGCCCGCTCCGCCATTCATCACCATCATGGCTGATCATCCAACTCAATAGCCTAATCCTGCTTTCTCCCCATAGCCTCCGATCCCATTCTCCCCAAGTGCGATATCTAACTGCTTCTGGATAATACACTGTTTTGGCCTCAACTACGTCCTGTAGTAACGAATACCAGAGGCTCTCTGGGTGAAGATATTTCTCCTCATCTCTGTCCGAAATGGTTTACCCTGAATCCTCAGGCTGTGACCCCTGGTTCTGGACACACTCACCACCGGGAACATCCTTCCTGCACGACCCTGTCCATTCCTGTTAGAATTTTACAGGTTTCTGTGAGATCCCCCTCATTCTACTGAACTCCAGCGAGAACAATCCCAACCGATTCAATCTCTCCTCATATGACAGTCCCGCCATCCCTGGAATCAGTCTGGTAAACCCTCGCTGCTCTCCCTCGAGAGCAAGAACATCCTTCCTCAGAGAAGGAGACCAAAACTACCCACAATACTCCAAGTGTCGCCTCACCAAGGCCCAGTATAATTGCAGCAACACATCCCTGCTTCTGTACTCGAAACCTCTCGCAATGAAGGCCAACAAAAGATTAGCTTTAATTCAGAATGTCCAAATTACCTAACAGGCACGTCTTTCGGGACTTGTGGGAGGAAACCGGAGCACCCGGAGGAAACACACCCAGACACGGGGAGAACGTGCAGACTCCGCACAGACAGTGACCCAAGCCGGGAATCGAACCTGGGACCCTGGCGCTGTGAAACAACAGTGCTAATCGTGCCATCCACTGTTGATGACTCCTCCCGTCACTTGCTGATGATGGAGAGGAGACTGATAGGGCGGTAATTGGCTGGGTTGGATTTGTCCTGTTTCTTGTGTACAGGACACACCTGGGCAATTTTCCACATTGCCGGGTAGATGCCAGTGTTGTAGCCGTACTGGAACAGCGTGGCTAGGGCTGCGGCAAGTTCTGGAGCACAAGTCTTCAGGACTATTGCTGGGATATTGTCAGGGCCCAGAGCCTTTGCCGGATCCAGAGCCTTCAGCTATTTCTTGATATCACCTGGAGTGAATCGTATTGGCTGAAGACTGACCTCTGTGATGCTGGGACCTCCGGAGGAGACCGAGACGGATCATCCACTCGGCACTGCTGGCTGAAGATTGTTGCGAATGCCTCAGTCTTGTCTTTTGCACAGATGTGCTGGGCTCCTCCAGCATTGAGGACAGGGGTATTTGTGGAGCCTCCTCCTCCAGGGAGTTGTTTAATTGTCCACCACCACTCACGGCTGGATGCGGCAGGACTGCAGAGCTTAGATCTGTTGTGCAATCGCTTGGCTCTGTCTATTACTGGCTGCTGATGCTGTTTGGTACACAGGTAGTCCTGTGTTGTAGCTTCACCAGGCTGACACCTCATTTTCCGGGCTGCCTGATGTTGCTCCCAGCATGCTCTCCTGCTCTCTTCATTGAACCGGGGTTGATCCCCTGGCTGGGTGGAAATGGCTGAGTGGGGGATAGGCCGGGCCAGGAGGTTACAGCAGGCGGCGGGGAAAGCTAATGGCACGCTGGCCTTCACAGCGAGAGGATCGGAGTATCGGAGTAGGGATGTCTTGCTGCAGTTATACAGGGCCTTGGTGAGGCCACACCTTGAGCATTGGGTGCAGTCTTGGTCTCCTAGTTTGCGGAAGGACATTCTTGCTATTGAGGGTGTCCAGCGAAGGTTCACCAGACTAAATCCCGGGATGAAGAAAGACTGGATGGACTGGGCTTGTACTCACTGGAGTTTAGAAGAATGAGAGGGGATCTCGTAGAAACACATAAAATCCTGATGGGACTGGACAGGCTGGATGCGGGAAGAGTGTTCCCGATGTCGGGGATGTCCAGAACTCCGGGTCACAGCCTCGGAATAACGGGTCAGCCAATCAGGACTGAGATGAGGAAGAACTTCTCTCAGAGAGCTGTGACCGTGTGGAATTCTCTCCCACAGGAAGCTGCTGGGGCCGGTTCGCTGGATATATTCCAGAGGGAGCTGGACGTGGGGCTTGCGGCTAAAGGGGTCAAGGGGTCTGGAGAGAGAGCGGGACTGGGATACTGAATTTGCACCATCAGCCAGGATCATATTGAATGGTGGTGCAGGCTCGAAGGGCCGAATGGCCTTCAGCAGCTATTCTCTATGCTTCTATGGGACTGCTCCAAAAGTCAAAGTTTATTGATCACGCCAGCGGGATGTTAGCCACTAGAACAGCATGCCCTTCTCCCCTGAACAAAGTCAACTCATCGAGCCTGATACATTTTCAAAGTTAGTCAGCCCACTTTGACTGCACACGGCCTAATCGTACAGGTTACAGATTCCGTACAGATCCAATAAAATGCAGGGAGAAGCAGAGGTTTCTGAATGAAGTTAATGGGCGGCAGGGCAGCACAGTGGTTAGCACTGCAGCCTCACAGCTCCAGGGTCCCTGGTTCGATTCCGGCCTCGGGCCACTGTCTGTGCAAAGTCGGCACGTTCTCCCCGTGTGTGCGTGGGTTTCCTCCGGGTGCTCCGGTTTCCTCCCACAGTCCAAAGATGTGCAGGTTAGGTGGACTGGCCGTGATAAATTGCCCTTAGTGACCAAAAAGCTAGGTGGGGTTACTGGGTTACGGGGACAGGGTGGAGGCGTGGGCTTAAGTAGGGTGCTCTTTCCCAGGGCCGGTGCAGACTCGATGGGCCGAATGGCCTCCTTCTGCACTGTAAATTCTATGATTCTATCCTGATCCTTAACAACTGTCCCTTGGTCCCACAGTAGGTCGCAGGTGAGACTCCCTGACATTGAGTTTGTTAGCTGGATCCATTGTTCACAGACAATTGTCCAGCTGCTGATAGTCGGTGTGTGTCTGTCTGTGTCAACTGCTACAAGAATGTGGCCAAGTAAACCCCATGATGCCTCTGCAGCTTGTTCTCCTTACTTTTAACTCCGATTTATACATTCTCAGTGTAACAGCAAACAGTGTGTGCTTAATATAAATATAACATTTAATGCAGGTGCCTCTGCCCTGGGAACTCACTCCAACAGGCACATGCCTGGCAGATGCAGTATAATGTGGATAAATGTGAGGTTATCCGCTTCGGGAGCAAAAATAGGAATGCAGATTATTATTACATTGAGAGAGGCGGATACTCAGCGAGACCTTGCTGTCCTTGTGCATCAGTCGCTGAAAGTAAGCGCGCAGGTACAGCAGGCAGGAAAGAAGGCAAATGGTATGTTGGCCTTCATAGCGAGAGGATTGGAGTCTAGGAATAGAGATGTTTTACTGCAATTGTATCGGGCATTGGTGAGGCCACACCTGGAGTATTGTGGGCAGTTTTGGTGTCCTGATCTGAGGAAGGATGTTCTTGCTATGGAGGGAGAGCAGCGAAGGTTAACCAGGCTGATTCCTGGGATGGCGGGACTGTCATATGAGGAGAGACTGAGTCGGTTAGGATTATATTC
Source organism: Scyliorhinus torazame (assembly GCF_047496885.1). Taxonomy (NCBI): domain Eukaryota; kingdom Metazoa; phylum Chordata; class Chondrichthyes; order Carcharhiniformes; family Scyliorhinidae; genus Scyliorhinus; species Scyliorhinus torazame. Next base: position 364,634,939 of record NC_092710.1, read on the forward strand.
ATTGGAGTTTAGAGAATGAGGGGGTCTCATAGAAACTTACACAATTCCACCAGGATTAGACAGATTCAGAAAGAACGTTCCCGATGGTGGGGGAGTCCAGAACGAGGGGTCATAGTTTGAGGATAAGGGGTAAACCTTTCAGGACTGAGGTGAGGAGAGATTTCTCCACCCAGCGAGTGGTGAATCTGTGAAATTTGAAGAAGGAATTATATTTGCTCTTGGGGCGAAAGGGCTCGAGGGATATGGGGGAAGGTGGGATCAGGGTATTGAACTTGATGATCAGCCATGGTCACAATGATTAGCGGAGCAGGCTCGAAGGGCCGAATGGCCTCCTCCGTCTTCTATTTTCTATGTTTCTATGTACGACCTGTACCGAGCGCGTACTTCCCCGACAATGGGGCAGTGCATCGTCCTTATTGAGGGGATTCCATGGAGTATAAAAGCCCTGAGTATTGGCCAGGGCGGGAGACCCTGCATGGAATGGGGCAGTATTAATAAACTGTTCACAGAGTCATAGTGCCCAAGAGGCCGTTCGGCCCATCGAGTCTGCACTGTCCCATGAGAGGCCCCGACCTGTCTACCTCACCCCACTTGCCAGCACTTGTCCCGTAGCCTGGAATGTTCTGACGGGCCAAGTGCTGACCCAGGTACTTGTTCAAGGCTGTGAGGTGACCCGCCTCTACCCCCCTCCCAGGCAGCGCGTTCCAGACCCTCACCTCCCTCTGGGTAAAAAAGGTTTTCCCTCAAATCCCCCCCCCCCCCCCCCCCCCCCCCCCCCCCCCATACCTCCTGCCCCTTGAACTTGTGTCCCCCTCGTAACCGACCCTTCAACTAAGGGGACCAGCTGCTCCCTATCCCCCCTGCCCATGCCCCTCATAATCTTGTCCACCTCGATCAGATCACCCCTCAGTCTTCTCTGCTCCAGCGAAAATAACTCAAGCCCCAACCTCTCTTCATAACTGAAATGTTCCGTCCCAGGCACCATCCTGGTGAATCTCCTCTGCACCCCCTCCAGCACCCCCTCCTTCCTATAATGTGGTGCCCAGAATTACACACAGTACTCCAGCTGTGTCCTCACCAATGTTCTGTACAACTCCAACATCACCTCCCTGCTTTTGTAATCTCTGTCCCGATTGAGAAAAGCCAGTGTCCCATTTGCCTTTTCCACCCCCCTATTAACCTGCCCTCTGCCTTCAGAGATCTCTGGACAAACTCACCAAGGACTCTTGGTTCCTCAGCACTTTCCAGTGTGCTGCCTTTCATTAAATAGTTCCTTGAAAATTGCTCCTTTCAAAGTGTATACTTTTACTCACACTTGTCAGGGTTAAATTCCATCTGCCACTTATCCGCCCATTTGACCATCCCGTCTGTATCTCCCTGTAACCCGAGACACTCAACCTCACTGTAAAGTAAACACATTTATTAAGTAACGATAAAACTAATAAATGAGTTTGACACCCTACGGAACTACCTCTAGCAATAAAGTAATGAGATATAACTGTACAGACTGTACCTGAACTACAGTGGGTGGCTAGACTGGGACCTGAGTCTGCTACACGACTGCTATCTAACTACTCCTGCGTGGAACAAGAGCAAGATCCTTTGGCAGCTCCGTTATACAGGGCATCTCGTAAAGCCTTCTCTTGGTAGTGCCATCGCTAAGTGTTGTCATTAACCCTTTCGTTACATGTCTGTCTACAAACCCCTAAAGGAGTGTTTGATGGGGACAGTGTAGAGGGAGCTTTACTCTCTATCTAACCCCGTGCTGTACCTGTCTTGGGAGTGTTTGATGGGGTCAGTGTCGAGGGAGCTTTACTCTGTATCTAACCCCATGCTGTACATTTCCTGGGAGTGTTTGATGGGGACAGTGTAGAGGGAGCTTTACTCTGTATCTAACCCCGTGCTGTACCTGTCCTGGGAGTGTTTGATGGGGACAGTGTAGCGGGAGCTTTACTCTGTATCTAACCCCGTGCTGTACCTGTCCTGGAGTGTTTGATGGGGACAGTGTAGAGGGAGCTTTACTCTGTATCTAACCCCGTGCTGTACCTGTCCTGGGAGTGTTTGATGGGGACAGTGTAGAGGGAGCTTTACTCTGCATCTAACCCCGTGCTGTACCTGTCTTGGGAGTGTTTGATGGGGGACAGTGTAGAGGGAGCTTTACTCTGTATCTAACCCCGTGCTGTACCTGTCCTGGGAGTGTTTGATGGGGACAGTGTAGAGGGAACTTTACTCTGTATCTAACCCCGTGCTGTTCCTGTCCTGGGAGTGTTTGATGGGGACAGTGTAGAGGGAGCTTTACTCTGTATCTAACCCCATGCTGTACCTGTCCTGGGAGTGTTTGATGGGGACAGTGTAAAGGGAGCTTTACTCTGTATCTAACCCCGTGCTGTACCTGTCCTGGGAGTGTTTGATGGGGACAGTGTAGAGGGAGCTTTACCCTGTATCTAACCCCATGCTGTACCTGTCCTGGGAGTGTTTGATGGGGACAGTGTAGAGGGAGCTTTACTCTGTATCTAACCCCATGCTGTACCTGTCCTGGGAGTGTGTGATGGGGACAGTGTAGAGGGAGCTTTACTCTGTATCTAACCCCGTGCTGTACCTGTCCTGGGAGTGTTTGATGGGGACAGTGTAGAGGGAGCTTTACCCTGTATCTAACCCCATGCTGTACCTGTCCTGGGAGTGTTTGATGGGGACAGTGTAGAGGGAGCTTTACTCTGTATCTAACCCCGTGCTGTACCTGTCCTGGGAGTGTTTGATGGGGACAGTGTAGAGGGAGCTTTACTCTGTATCTAACCCCGTGCTGTATCTGTCCTGGGAGTGTTTGATGGGGGACAGTGTAGAGGGGGGCGTTACTCTGTATCTAACCCCATGCTGTTCCTGTCCTGGGAGTGTTTGATGGGGACAGTGTAGAGGGAGCTTTACTCTGTATCTAACCCCGTGCTGTACCTGTCCTGGGAGTGTTTGATGGGGACAGTGTAGAGGGAGCTTTACTCTGTATCTAACCCCGTGCTGTACCTGCCCTGGGAGTGATTGATGGGGACAGTGGAGACGGACCTTGTGTGTTCCTTTCTCTATTTCTGTGACTTTGACCGGAATGGATGTGAATGATCTTTGCACTGAAATGATCTGTACCTGAGTGTGTGTTCACTATTTCAGGTGACTGCTGGCTGTTAGCAGCTATTGCCTCTCTGACTCTCAATGAGGAGATATTGAACAGAGTTGTTCCCAGTGGACAGTGCTTTGGGCCCGGCTATTGTGGAATCTTCCATTTCCAGGTAAGAGATATCCCCACTTTGTTCTTCATTCAATTGCATTGATCTATTCGCCTCTGGCACATCATTCTCCTTCTTATTGAGTCCCAGGAGCTCACCTCCTTGTTTTTGGCCTCACATTTGTGAGATTGTACAAATGTCCAGCATGTCAAGAGTTAATGTTATGTTAAGCCGGGTGTCACACGGCGCAGTGGTTAGCACTGGGACGACGGCGCTATGGACCCCGGGTTCGAATGCCGGCCCTGGGTCACTGTCCGTGTGGAGTTTGCACATTGTCCCTGTGTCTGCGTGGGTTTCGCCCCCACAACCCAAAGATGTGGTGGTTAGATGGGTTGGCCACGCTAAATTGCCTTTTAATTGGAAAAAAAAAATTGGTTACTCTAAAAAA